>NC_073308.1:3000000-3280232 GCF_027595985.1 Sorex araneus | reverse complement strand
GCTGACCTGCTCCCTTTCATTGCAGATCCTTGCACCCCAAGCTTTCGGAATACTTGATCTTGATCTCCCCTTTATCCTTCATCAGTGGAGGACAGAAACAAATAACTGGGCTGGGACTTTTTGTCCTCCAGGGAGAGGGGGAAGGGCACCCTCAGACATGCAGGAAGATGGGGTGCGGGTAAGTCCATCGCAGCAAACCTTGAATAATGGGGCTCAGGACAGGGAGATCGGAGAGCCGGGCAGGTGTTTTGCTGTTTGTGACCGACCTGGGCTCTCACACCCTTTCTAGTTCCTTGAAGCCCCTGGAGCGAGGAAAGTCTATTTCGAGACCTTTGAATCACTGTATCACTGAATCGCTGTCATCCCATTGATCATGGATTTTCTCCAGCTGGCACTGGTAACGTCTCCATTCATCCTAGCCCTGAGATTTTAGCATGCTATCTTTTCTCATTCTTGCTAGTGGTGCCGCATTGGAGGCTCTTTCAGGGAAAGGGTAATGAGACCCATCATTGCTACTGTATTTGGCATATTGAATACACCACAGAGAGCTTGCCAGGCTCTGCCATGTAGGCCGGATGCTCTCGGTACCCTGCCAGGTTCTCTGAGAGGGAGAACTAGGCTATAAGATGTTAATTCTGGGAGCTTTCTTTTGTAGTCTCTGGATTTTGGCCGTTGATGGAATGACATGGCGCTGGGGCAGTTCATGGTTGTGGCTGCCAAGCTACTGGAAAATGGAGGGTTTGGGTGGAGGAGGTCCAGTCCCAATCTGAGCAGGCTTGGAGACCTCAGTCGCGGGTCGCGCACACCTGGGTTCCTCTGCCGGTTCCTTCATGCATGAGTCTCATCCCAACGTGTGGAGAGGAGCCTTGACCATGGCTGTGACTGGGTTCCCTAGGTCTTCGGCTGCCGGGGCTCTGCTCAGGGTGGGGAGGGAAACTCAACCCACTCCCCTCCAAGGGGCCCTGGTGAAGACAGCCAGATATGGGGCAAGAGACTCTGGCAAGACCCCAGAATGCCCAAATAAAATAAGGAAGCAAAAGCCACTTTGGCAAGTTCCTGGTGTAGTCCGGGGAGATGGTGCAGTTCAGACTCTTGATCTCTAATTCCCAGCACCGTTTGCTGTGGCCAAAGGCAAACAACCTTAATTGAAAAAATAATAAAAGGCTGGAGTGATAGCACAGTGAGGTATAGTGACTTGCACGCTGCAGACGTGTCATCCCATAAGGTCCTTCCGACATCATAAATGTTCCCCCTGGACTGCCAGGAATAATTTCTGAGGAAGAGCCAGGAGTAAGCCCTGAGCACTACTGGTTGTGGCCCAGAAATAAAAAATTAAATTAAAAATATTTTAGAAAGCATGCACATACACACACATAACACGCACACACACAGATGCAGGGTTAAATGCACACGGCCAAGGGTGGGCAGAATAGTACAGTAAGTAGAGTGCTGACCTTGCATGCTGCTGACCAGAGTTTGATCCCCAGCATTCTAAGGGTCCCCTGAGCACTGCCAGGATTGATTCTTGAGTGCAGAGCCAGGGGTGACCCTTGAGCAATGCCAAGTGTGCCACCCTCAACCATAACAAAAGCCTATTAATTTCATGACTTATTACCTAAGTTTTTAGCTGTTAGCGCCAGAGCCATAGTTTAGCATGGGGCGCATTTGCCTTACATGTGGTACACCTGGGTTTGATCCTCTGCACCCACGTGGTCCCCCAGTCTGCCAGAAGCGATCTGTGCCCAGAACCAAGAGTAATCCCTGAGCATGGCCAGGTGAGGCCCCAAAACAGTACTGAGCCTCAAGGTTCCAAGATGCCAAACAGTCCTGCAAGGACCTTTCATTCCCAGCACCTCCAAGCCAGTGGGGTTACCTAGGGAGCGGCCGGATCCTCAGGGGTCCTGGAACTGTGCCAGAGCATACAGCGAAGTCCACAGTTTCCAGTTACCCACTGCCCGGGCCTGTCCCTACCCAGAGACACCCCTACTGAGCCCCTCCAGAAGAAAGACCGCACTGTGGCTGGGTCCAGACAAGGCTGCCTGACCCCCTTATATATATTTTTTAATCAGATGATGTTGGAGCTGGAGCTGGAGCTGTGGATGAGAGCCTGCTTCACATGTGGCAAGTCATGAGTTTACACAGAGAGAGTTTGATAAAACAATGCATGTCTAAGGGCTGGAGAAGTAGCCTTGCACGCTAGCGACCAGGATTCGATCCCAGGCATCCGTAAGGTCCCAGAGCCTCCCAGGAATGGTTCCCGAGTGCAGAGCCAGGAGTTATCCCAGAGCACTGCTGGCTGTGACCCTCAAACCAAAAACAACTTCTGTATCAGATGGAGCTGAAGAGACCAGAGCCGAGAGAGCAGGAAACTGTTTTGAAGGAAGAGGAAGTCCTGAAATTTAGTGGTGATTCTGGCAGCCAGAGAGTGAGTCTGAGCCTGCTCAGGGCACAGCACAAGTCCAAGCACACTCATTGGACAACAGAGCACTGCGATCTCCGAATCACCCCTGGTCTTGCTGCACAGTAGGAAAGGAATCCCTCAGCGTTCTCCAGGGAAGCCCAGAGTTCATGAGTCCTTCCCCCTCCCCTGAGTAGGTTGCCTAGGAGAAGGGCAGCATCCCTGAGAGTGGCAGCTGTGCCGTGGCCCCGCCCCCACCCCATGTGAGGCCGGCCACTAGTTCTCCAGCTTGGAAAGTGCCTCACCTGGGCTGGCCTAGTCCTTGCCAAGCTGCTTGAGTGCCATGACCAGGTCTCTGCCCTGTACCTTTCTGCCCCTGCAACTCTATCACTCCTATTCCCGCCAGACTCCACGCTGAGGCTAGCCTCACATAAGCTTGTCCTGGACCACTGGGAACTGCTGCCATGGAGCCCGTGTGAGTGTGAGGCAGTGGTGCGAGTGCGGGGTGTGGGGTGGGGTGCGTGGTGCGTAGTGCGGGGAGCGGGGAGTGCATGGCCGGGTTGGGATGCGCGGTGTGGGATGGGGGTGCACAGTGCGCGCTGTGAGGTGCACGGTGCGGAATGAGGGATGCGGGCTGCCGGGTCGGGTGTGCCTTGCGGGGAGGGGGTGTTGAGAGGGGGTGTGCTGTGTGTGGTGTGCATTGCAGGATTTGGGGTGCGCAGTGCGTGGAGTGCAGTGTGGGGTGAGTGATGCGCGTGGCTGGGTGAGGATGTGCGGTTGGGAGATTCAAGTGCGGAGGCAGGGTGGGGGTGCAGGGTGTGGGTTGGGGGGTGCACAATGCATGGTGCTCAGTGTGGGAAGCTTGGTACAGAGTGCGAGGTGAGGACTGCACAGGGCTGGGTGGCGGTGTGAGGTGCAGGATGGGGGTGCGGTGCGGAATGGGGGTGCATTGTGCGAGTTGGGGGTGTGCGGTGTAGTGCGCGGTGCAGGTGGCCGGGTGGTGGTGCATGGTGTGGGGTGGGGTGGAGTGGGGGTGCACCGTGCGCCCTGGGGCCGGGTTCCCATAAGACTTGCTCTGCTGCCTGTCCTGGGGGTGCCCCCATTGCACTTTCTAGGCTGCCACAGTGTGGGGCTAGCAAGGGGCTGAGTCCCAATTCCTGGCCCGTGCCAGGGCGGTGGACGCCCCCAGTTATTGGTGCTAGACTCGGTTCCCCTTCAGGAGAGCCCCACTCTGGGTTGAGGGGGGCGGCAGTTACTTTTGCTCTAATTTCTGCGGGGGCTCCTGAATTAAGGCTCGTGTAGCTTTTTACAGGCAGCTTTGGGGTCTAGATGTGAGTGTCAAGGCTTCCAGAAGTACTGGGAGGTGGGGGCGGTAGCCCATCCCAACCCCAAGAAAGTCTGAAGATTTCAGTCACAAAACCCACATATCAGAATTTTCAGCAAATTATATCTTGGTAAGGTCCATCCTGAGACCATGGAGTCAGGCCAGGGTATGGCGGTGATTTTGGATTGTGAAAGCAAGTGGCTGTTGGGGACGCTGCTTGGGTGGTCACCAGGCCAATATCCTCCCCTGCGATTTACCCTGGTATGTTCAGTCATGTGCAGGTATGAGACTAACTGTGTTTTTTGATCTCTTTCGAGATTTATTTATGGGTCTCTGAAATAAGGCTGATAATTGAGCTTGTATAGCTGAGCCAGAGGTGGTTTGTGGGTGTGGCTCCCCTACACAGAGCTTTTGGCCATTTAATTTCTTGGGAAACTTGATCCCAAGTTGTTGGGGTCCGGCCAAAGGTATGGTGGCAATTTTGGGATATCAGGAAGCCTGAAGGCACCATCAGGCTGCTGATGCACTTACCTTGCAGGTATAGGATGACCCGTTGGTGGCACCATACCCCCATTATTTTCTTCTTGACCAATCTAAATACTTGTCAATTTTGTTGATTTTTTAAAGAACCAACTTTTGACTTTATTGATTTTTTCCCCCATTGTCAACTTTATCTCACTTGTTTCTTTTTAATGTTTATGTATTGGTTCTGCTTCATTTGGGTTCAACTTTCACTTCGGGAAGGACATTTGCCTTGCACGTGGCCAACCCGGGTTCAATTCGCAGCATCCCATATGGTCCCACGAGCACCACCAGGAGTAATTCTGAGTGCATGAGCCAGTAGTAATCCCTGTGCATCACTGGGTGTGACCCAAAAAAGAAAAAAAAAATGTGTTCTAAGTATACTGGTGGAGGGATGGATGTTAGAATACTGTATGACTGAAATCCAATCATGAACAGCTTTGTAAAGGTCTATCTGACATTCAGTAAAAACAAAGGGTTTTTTTAAAAATAAAACAAGTTTTAAAAAGGGTTTTTAAAAAGTTTTAAAAAAACTTATTTAATTTTCTCATCTTTTTGCTGCTTGCCTTACACTTTTCATCTTTAAACAGTATAACCCATCAACATGGTTTCATAGTTAGCGAAAATGTAACTATTTTATAATGAGATTAGAGAAAAATTAAAAAATACACATTAATAGAATTTTTATACATGCCCATGTAAGTAGTAATTGTCTACTCATCTATGTTTCTTCATGAAAATGTGAGTTAGTGTCCAGCCAGTGCTTTGTGTCTTGACCTTTTTTTGACCATGTCGGCTTTTGACCTTGTTTCCTTCCTGTGTCTCCCTCCCAATTAGCTTCCTGGTCTCATGCTCTGGCTCCCCACTTATGTGACTTTTTACCTATGACCCCCTAAAATATCTTATGGTTCCTGGTTGAGAAATTCTTGTCTAATACCTAGCACAGGGGTAGGGCATTTGCCTTGCACGCGGCTGACCCGGGTTCGATTTCTCCGCCCACCTGGAGAGCACGGGAAGCTAACGAGAGTATCTTGCCCGCATGGCAGAGCCTGAACAGCTACCCATGGCATATTCTATATACGAAAAACAGTAACAACAAGTCTCAAAATGGAGATGTTACTGGTGCCAGCTAGAGCAAATCGATGAGCAACTGGATGACAGTGACAGTGACAGCAAATTCCCATTGGTTTTAGTCGTAGGGCAGATCTGCTGGATTAAATTTCTTTCAGTGCTCTTTGAATTTCTCTTTCATTTTTGAAGGATGCTTTTGTTATACAAAGAACTCTCTATGGTCTTTTCCTCCTAGAATTTCAAATCTGTAAGCATATTTGGGAGAATTTATAAATAAATCCCTCTATAGGGAATGAAAATAATATGTAGGTCTAAAGATCTGTGAGGCGTATGGTGAGGCACTACTGCCTACCCACCCCGTCTCCTTTCAGCCTGCATTGAGACAGCCCTTCCTCCCACACCTGGACTGTGGGACCCACTACCACCACCCTGTGCCTTGATACCATCCCTTTGGACTTGCCTAAGCTGACCCTGTCTCTAAGCCCAAGCAGTCCCAAGTGGACCCAGTGGCTGCACTAATACCCCCCCCAACACGTGGGCATGTCAGCATCCTTGAAACAACTCTACTCCTTCAACTCCACTAACAGCATGTTCATAATTCTTTCCCACAATCCTTCCACAATAACCCTGATATCTAAATGGGAGTAAGTAGACCTACACTTGCCTGTCAACTGAAATGCCATCTCAAGATCATGGAAATAGTTAGAAAAACAACAGATCACAAGTGGTAGCCCCAGAAAATAATGAATTAGATCAGTTTAATAACAAATAAGGTCAATATTCAGATAAACGGAACTCTAAAGCTCACCTGCAGCACCCACAAAGCTCTAAGGAAGTGGGGATACAAAAAAAATCATCTGCAATGACAGAAAGAGAGAGAAGTCCCGGCAAATTCTCATGCTCAATTCAAATTTTGAGCCTCATTAAAAAGACCCTTAAATCAACACTTCATGAAATGGCAATAGAAATAAAACAATCACTGGAAGAGAAACTCAATCAGATCAAGGAAGAATTGAAACGTGTTATTAAAGAGTCTATACAAATGGAATTAAAGGAAATAAAGAATGCAAGGATAGCAAGCCACAAAAAACAGAATTCTGCATGCAGAGAACCATATCAGTCACAGTGAAGACAAAATGCTAGCCAACCATGATAATGATGTTGCAAAAGAAAAGAGGTCAAGAAATAGAATATAAAATAAGATTATTGATGAATAACAGCAAATGGAATATTATAGGAGTAGCAAATGGAGAGGAAAAAGAGAAAGGGGAAGAATGACGAGAGGAAGAAAAAATAACTGACAACTTCTCCAGTTTCTGAAGGGAGGCTTTTGCAGAGATTCGAGAGGCTCAGAGACTAAACAAAATAGAATCAAGCAAACTAACACCAAGGCACCTAGTAATAGAAATGATCAAAGCAAAAGAGAGACTACTTAAAGCATCAAGAAAGAATAAAATTCTCAGGTACAAGAAAAAAAAACAGAAGAGTCACAAAAGATCTCCCATATTACACCTTTCAGGCAAAAAGAAAAGAATGGAATAACATATTCATCGCACTTGTCATCCCCTTGTTCATTGATTTACTCGAGTGGGCAACAGTAACGTCTCTATTTGTCCCTGTCATGTGCTAGTGTAGCCCAGTGACGTCTGCTCGCTCCAGGAACACGAGGAGCCTCAAACCGTTGTTTCAGGGTATTGATGAAAATGTCTGACCATGTCATAGGTGAGCGGCCACACGTTCTTTTGACATCCCGTGGAATCTAGTCAGTAACAGCTCTAGTCCAGCGGCTGTCTCTAAATGCCATTACGTGTCTGGCCCATCTGATTTTCGATGCCTTGGCAAATGAGACAGCGACCCTGATTCTTGATTGTTGATGGAGGTATTCAACGTACCAAATGAAAAAAATATTTTTTCATCTTGGACTACAGCAGCTGCCTCATCCAGCTGTCATTTACATTGCAGGGATGGATAAGAATCTTTTCAGACAAACAAGACAAAGTAAACAAATCCTGCAAGAATTACTGAAAGGTTTCCGATAAAAAGCATTTAAAAATTAACCCCCACCCATACACATAAAATATAAACATAGCCCTTTTTATCAATAAGCTTTCTGTATTTCAGTGGACTAAACTGTCCTACCAAAAGGCAAAGAGTAGCTGGATGGATTAGGAAAGAAACTTCTATTGCTCTTACAGAAAACACTCCTAAACTCACAAGGCAACTATAGACTCTGAGTGTAAGGATGGAAAACAGTCATACAAGCCAGTGGGAGACAGAATAAAGCTGGAGAAGCCATACTTATAATAGACCAAACAGCATCCAGCAGATGAATAAAGGAGGGCACAGGGTTGCCAGGTTAGTTGATGACCAGTTGCTGTTTATTCCATTCTCCCCATGCGCCCCGTTCCAGTCTCACACTGCCCCTCATTCCCATCTCCTCCTGTCCCCCGTGCCAGTCTCTCCACACACACTCCTGCAGCCTCTTCTAGAGCCCAGCTTTCCAGCATTCAGGGTAGCAAGGACACCTAGGTGAGGTTGCACAATCAACATCTGAAAGCCCTTCCTTCTGGGGAAGCTCTTCTAAGACAAAGATGTCCTCCTGCTAGGAGATCAGCCCAAGAGCTTTGATTTTATCTAAGGACACACTTCTCCTTTGCTTAGTCCACAAACAATCATCTTAGATCTACTTACTTCTTAATAATCTTTCTAGTCATTTTGTATGGACACAGTAAGAGATATGTCAGTCTTATAGGGTGACTCTGCTGGGGACATCTGGCTATAGATCCCAGACTGCATTTCTCAAGCCAGATGAGTCCTTCCTAACCCTAGCAGGGTCCTTGTCCAGTCATTTTTCTTTGGGCCATGACAGAATTCATCCACGACCTTGCCTTAAGTTATAATTAAGTATTATGACGCTTGGCCTGTCCTGTTTTCATACCAGGGTAGCTCACAGCTTGCCCTGGCTTCATCCAGTCCCTTCATCGGGACTCTGTTTCTGAGATGCTAGGAACTAAAGGGGAACTAAGGCTTGAGTCACGTAATATATACTACAGACATCCAGGAATCAATATTATTTGGAATCAATTAACTCCCAAGTTACAAAAGCATAGAGTTATCTGTCTTCCTATGTTTATACAAAAAAGGACATTGCTCTGAAGTAAACTATGCAAAGGACATAAAGGAAGGAGAAAAGCAATATTTCAATTAAAATACAAAATCCAGAGTTGTTACAGGGATCTGACCTTACAAGTCACAGGGTCTGATTTAGGGATCTAGGTGATTGGGGAAGAGAGCACAGAGAAGTTAAAGATAAACATAGAGGAATGGGAGTGCCTCAGGAGCATGGTGATGGGTGTAACCCAACAAACCTAAGCTCCCTGCAGCCAGGGAGAAAGGACTAACCAATGTTATCCTACATTCAGGCACCTCCACCAACCTCCCCAAAACTGAGGATATATTTTTCTCTAGTGCACATGGAATGTTCTCCAGGATAGATAACATATTAGGGCATAACCCACTATATATAAATTTACAAATATAGAAATCATGCAAAGTATTCTCTCAGACCACAATAACATGAAAGTAGAAAATGATTATAAAAAAAGGGAAAACTTCAAACTTTTGGAAGCTGGACAAGTCACTGTTAAACAGCATTTGGATCAAAGAGAAAAAAAGGAAGAAATAAAAATATTTCTTGAAACTAATGAGAATGAAAATATAAGATACCAAAATATATGAAATACACTGAAAACTGTACTAAGGGGGAAATTCAGAGTAATGCAGGCCTACATTAAGAAAGAAGAAAGCATCCAAATAGATGAATTAAGCACATATCTCAAAAATCTGTAGAGGAAACAACAAATAAACATAGGATATAATAGACTGAAAGAAGTAATAAAAACTTGAACAGAAATTAATATTATAGAAAAAAAGAGAATAAATGAAACCAGGAGTTCGTTCTTCAAAAGAGTAAACAAGGTGGCTGGAGTGATAGCACAGCACGTAGGGCATTTGCCTTATATGCGGCCGACCCGGGTTCGATTTCCAGCAATCCATATGGTCACCTCAGCACCGCCTGGAGTAATTCCTGAGTGTAGAGCCAGGAGTAAGCCCTGTGCATTTCCAGGTTTGACCCAAAAAGCAAAAAACACAAACAAAACAAACAAACAAAACCAAAAAAGTAAACAGGATAGACAAACACTTAGACTCATAAGGGAAAGAAAGAAAATGTCCAGATGAATTGAATCAGAGATGAAAGAGGAAAAATTACAACATACTCCTCAAATATTCAAGATATTATGAAAGGTTACTACAAACAACTTTGTGATGTTAAGGTGAAGAACATAGAAGAAATGAACAGATTCTTAGAAACATCTAATATCCCATGAGGAGAAAGTAGAAAACTGAACAAGCTAATCACAAATAATGAAATTGAAATAGTGATTAAGATCTTCCAAGAATGAAATTCTCCATCAGGATGGGCTGGCTGGTGAGTTTTATCAAACCTTCAGAGAAAACTTACTGCATTTACTTTTTCAACTCTTCCAATATATTGAAGAATCAGGAGTGCTTTCGAAAAGCTTCTACTAACCTCACATTGCATTAATAACCAAAGTAGATAGAGACACATCCAGAAATGAAAATTTAGACCAATCTCCTTGATGAACATCAATGCAAAAATCGTCAACAAAACCTTAGCAAACTGAATCCAACTGCACATCAAAAAATCATATATAATTATCAAGTGGGATTCATTAAAGATGGTTCAATATACGCAAATCAATTAACATATTTTCCACATCAGTAAAAGGCAAGGCAAACATCATATGAACATAGCAAAAGATGCTAAAATAGCCTTGACAAGTTCCAATTTGAATTAATGATAACAATTCTCAATAAAATAGAAGTGCAAAGAACCTCTGTTCTGTGAAGCGATATATCAGTCAGTCGGAGGTGCAGAGGCAAGACACACGAGAGAAATGTAGAGAGCAAGAAGGGACAAGGCATCGATCTGGCTCGAGGCGAAGAGCGACTTCCAGAGACCTCCCTTTCTTCTATTTTTTATCAGTTACATCTGAATGACCTCATCACAGTGACAGTGACCTCATCACAGTGACACAACAAACAATACGTACTGAGAAGTAGGAAAATGTGCCAGCAGATCCGGTGAGCTTGTGCTCCAGAACTGGCTCCAGTCCAAAGGCAAAAGCTTCGTTTGATAGCCTATCTGATGGAGGTTGGGGCATTTGCAGGCACCTGGCAGGAGAGGACAGAAGTTGAAATTCCAAAGTGTGTTATTTTGCAAAGCTGGGTCTGGATAACGTCAAGGACCTGAGCACATTTGACAGGTGGCCAAGGTGACAAAGCGAGACTCAAACCATCTTATGACCATCCCAAATACACCCCATGGCTCTATGGCACAGCCCAGACTCAGTGGTTTCTTGGCAGGTCCTGCTCTTTGGGGTTAACCTCCTTGAAGTGAGACTGTTTGTAATACAGGCAGGGGGTTCTTCTCATCAGTATCACTCTTTTGTTTTGTTTTGGTATGTGTGTTGGGGGGGGGGTCATACCCACGAGGCTCAGAATTTTCTATTGACTCTGCAAACAGAAATTACTCCTGGTGAGACTTGTAAGACTATATAGGATACTGGGGATCAAGCCTGGGTTGGCATCATGCAAGGCAAGTCCTATCTCTTTGCTCCACATCTCATTCTTAATGGTGAAGAACTGAAAGAATTCCCACTGAGATCAGGTACAAGGCAAGGATGTTCACTGTCTCAGTTTTCATTCAGTATAGTATTAGACGTTCTAGCAACAGCAATCAGGCAAGGTAAATAAATCAAAAATATTCAAATTTTAAAAAAAATGATATTCAAATTGAAAAAGAAGTAGAATGATCATCAATTTCAGATGGCATAATAATATACATAGAAGACCCTAAATAATTCACCAAAAACCTCCTAGAAACAATAAAGCAACACAGCAATGTGGCTAGCTTTAAAGTTAGCCACATAAACACAAAGCACAGAAACACATAAACATAGACAAAAAATTGGTTGTGTTTCTATATGCAAAAATTGAATCAGAGAAGAAACAGATTTAATATAGTGTCCCAAAACATTAAGTACCAGGAATGGACTTAGCAAAAGAGGTGGGAGATCTATATAACAAAATATATAGGGACTCGGGGGCTCAGTGGCTGAGAGCCGCCTCTCCAGACCAGACGGTGGCAAGAGACGGACATAGGACCTGGGGAACGGAGAAACAGGGCCCCAGCCTGTTGGGAGTCAGTTTATTTCTCTCCCTCCCCAGCATAGTTCGATCTCTCCCCTCACTGCACAATCGTAGTCGTGGTCGTAGTCCCAGGCATCATAGTTCCCTCATCCTAGTCCTCATCTTGTCTTTTCGTCCCCTCTCTCCCCTTACAGCACAGTTACAGAGACACCATGAGGGGTGGGGTACTCATAGGTGTGGTTGAGTGTTGTCAGAACAACAAACAGAGGTAAAGCCACCCCTTCAGGGGAAGGTCTAGGAGATGAACTCAAGGTACAAGTCTCATCTGAGGGTTCTCCTGATGACTAGGAGATCTGCTCAGGGTTGTTTGTGGATTTCGGTTCTATTGAATAGTGCTGCAATGAACATAGGAATGCTGATGCCCTTTCTGTTTGTGCTTTGGGGCCCTTGGGTATGTTTCCAAGAGTGGACTTGTCGATCGTATGGGAGTTCAATTCCTAGTTTTCTGAGGAATGTTCGATTGTCTTCCAAAAAGGCTGGAGCAGTGGACATTCCCCAGCAGTGAAAGAGAGTCCTTCTTTCCCTCTGCCCATGCTGGCACAGGAGGTTGTGTTCTTCGTGATGAGTGTGACTCTGGTGTGAGGCGATATCTCATTGCTTTGATTTGCAGTTTTCTTTTTTTTTAAATTTATTTTATTGAATCACCAAGTGGAAAGTTACAAAGTTCTCAGGCTTATATCTCCGTTATACAATGCTCAAACACCCATCCCTTCACCAGTGCCCATATTCCACCACCAATAAAAACAAAAACAAAGGCAAAACCAAAAAAAACAGTATACATCCCACCCCTCACCCCCCAACCCCCCCCCCCCGAGTGAGTGACAATTTCACTTCCTTTTCTCTGTACCTTGATTACATTCCAGATTTCAACACTCAACTCACTATTGTTGTTAGAGTTTCAAAACAGACTCACTATTTTTGTTGGAATTTATCCCCCAAGAATACAGCTCTATTAACAAGGAAATATTTGATAATAAGTTTTCCACTGATGAGAATGAAGAGATAAAATGTCCCGTGGCCACTGCGGCCGCGCGGTTTACAATTTCTGTATTATAGTAATTAAGTCCGCGGAGATTAAAGTTGGAAAATGAATCATTTCCCTTCCTGGACCAGCATGTGGCAAAAGCTTAGTTCACAGTCTCCATACATGGGTGCAAGCACTTGCTGGAACCCCAAATCCTAAATTGTCTCTGGTTCCCGCTCGTTCCACATCCACCGGCTGTGCAGAGGCGTGGGCACCCGGGCCGAAACCGGCCGGAGCCGAGCACCGGCCCTGGTGGGGACTCTGATTTGCATTTTTCTAATGCTTTGTGGAGTTTATTTTTCATATGATTTTTTTTTGCCATTTATACTTTTTCTTTGAGAAATTTTCTGTTCATCTTTTCTTGCCATTTTTTGATGGGGTTGGATTTTTTTTCCTTGTACAGCTTTACCTGGGGACTGGAGCGATAGCATAACAGGTAGGGCGTTTGCCTTGCACGCGGCCGACCAAGGTTCAATTCCTCCATCCCTCTTGGAGAGCCCGGCAAACTACCGAGAGTATCCCACCCACAGGATAGAGCCTGGCAAGCTACCCTTGGCGTATGCAATATGCCAGAAACAGTAACAACAAATATCACAATGGAGACATTACTGGTGCATGATCGAGCAAATCAATGAACAACTGGACGACAGTGCTACAGTGGTACAGTTTTACCAGTGCTTTAGCTCTCTTGGATATAAGCTCGTTATTAGTTGCAGATAAGCAAATAATTTCTCTCAGTTTGTGGACTATCTGATGACTATTTTCTTTGAGGGGCAGAAGCTTCTTAATTTAATATAGTCCCATTTGTTTGTCTTTGCTTCCACTTACTTGGTTAGTGGTGTTTCACCCTTAGAGATGCCTTTAGCTTCAATGTCTTGGAGAGTTATGTCTACATTTTTCTCTTTATTTTTTTTAATTAAAATTTTGAAGGCCTGTGTTCTCTGGTCTGTGTTCTCCCCTGAGCTACACTGCACTGCACTGTCGTCCCGTTGTTCATCGATTTGCTTGAGTAGGCACCAGTAACGTCTCCATTGTGAGACTTCTTGTTACTATTTTTGGCATATCAAATATGCCACGGGTAGATTGCCAGTTCGGCGGGAAACTCTCCATTGCTTGCTGAATTCTCTGAGAGGGATGGAGGAATTGAATCCAGGTCGGCTGCGTGCAAGGCAAACGTTATACTCGCTGTGCTTTTGCTCCAGTCCTCTCCCCTGGACACATATCTTTATTGCTTGCCTCTATGTCTCTTTCTTTGCTTAATTGCTCTCCAAGCTCGTGTTCTCCCTTAAACATGCATCCCACTTGCTTATCTCTGAGTCTCTTTGCTTGGGCTTCTTTCCTCTCTGGAGAAGACTGTGTTCTCTCTTTAACACATGTTTCTTCTTTCTCCCTCCTTACATCTTTCTAAGTAAGTTTTGTTCAAGAAAAACTATCTTTCTTTGGGGGTCAGGTGATAGTACAGCAGGTAGGGTGCACATGCCAACACAGGTTTGATTCCTCAGCTTCCCGTATGGGCCCCCAAGCCAGCCAGGAGGGACCCCTGAGTGCTGTTGTCGCTCAAAACCAAAACAAAACAAGACAAACAAAAAAAAATTTCTGCCTCACTGAAAAAGTATATTTTGCATATCCGTGTTCGATTCCTCCGCTCCTCTGGGAGATCCCGGCAAGCTACCGAGAATATCGAGCCTGCATGGCAGAGCCTGGCAAGCTACCCATGGCGTATTCGATATGCCAAAAACAGTAACAATGAGTCTCACGATGAGAGATGTTACTGGTGCCCGCTCGAACAAATGGATGAGCAACAGGATGACAGTGACAGTGACAATAATTTTATTATATTCTACTTATTTTAAGTTTTATTAAGTTTAAATAATATGGTTGTAATGGTGTTTAAGCTCATAGTATTTATAAACAAAGTTACTATGTGCTACCACCTCCAAAACTCCCTTGACCTTCCACCACTGCCTTTTTGTTATGTCAGGGAAGAATACTTTAACCGTAATATCAATATTTCTAAAACAGCCAACTTCTCGCAATTAGCCTCCTCCTCATCATCATCTTATATAAGTATATAAGCATATAAATATTGTAAGTATTCTGCTACCTGCTTCATCAAACTGTAAGCTATTCGTTAGAGAAAAATCACTATTAAAAACATTGGGGGGCTGGAGCGATAGCACAGCGTGTAGGGTGTTTGCCTTGCACGCGGTCGACCCGGGTTCAATTCCCAGCATCCCATATGGTCCCCTGAGCACCGTCAGGAGTGATTCTTGAGTGCATGAGCCAGGAATAACCCTTGTGCATCGCCAGGTGTGACCCAAAAAGCAAAAAAAAAAAATAAAAATAATTTTAACATTGCGGCTGGAGTGATAGCACAGCGGGAAGGGCGTTTGCCTTGTTCTTTCCTGATTTGGGCTATTGTAAATAGTGCTGCAATGATCATAGGAGAGCAATATGTCTTTTCTGAGTAGAGTTTGGGCGTCTGGGGTACATGCCAAGAAGTGGGATTACTGGGTCATACCCCCAGCAATAGAAGCTCAATTTCTGTTTTCTTCTGAGAAGTGTCTATATTGTTTTCCCAAAAGGTTGCACATATTGACATCTCCTCCAGCAATGAATGATGGTCTTATTTCCCAACATCCATATCAACACTGATCACTTTTGTTCTTTGTGATTGTGATGTGTGAATTATAATAAATGTAGTTTTCTATCATGTGTTTTTAAAATTTTATGACAGGTATTCCTTGGACTTATGATTTTGCTGGTATGGGTGACCAATTTTACCTTTGAGAAACGTCTTAACTTGCAGTTTGAATACAAATCACAAAACCCCTGGCTTCAGGAAACTCCCTTCCTTTGCTGTGAGCTGTGCTGCCTGTCGCCTGATAAGAGTCATGTTGTAACCTGCCCTGCCTTGCTGATGCGTGATAGACTGTGAAAGAATGGGGAGCTCATACGATTACCCTATAAATGCTCTTGAGAGCCTTGATTGGCACCGAGAGCTTCAGGTGCTTTGCTGGGGTCTGGTCAGCCACAAGACTCTGTCTTGGTGAGCGTGATTAAGCAAACTGTCATTTGACTGTTGCAACATGACATGTACTGGTCTTCTATGAGATGTCGTATTGCTGGTTTAATTTGCATTTACCTAATAATAAGAGGTACAGTATATTTTTTTATATACCTTTTGGACATCTGCATGCCTTCTTTGAAAAGTATTTGTAAATGACTCACCCCCTTATTTGAATTGGTTGATTATTTTCCTTCTTGTAAAGTTCTACCACTGAGGAGGATACATATGTATGTGTGTGACTACATATATAGGTATGTATGTATATATATGTAATGGGATGTATATATTTATATATACACATGTATATATACATCTTAACCATTTGTACCATGAATAGTGGGCAAATATTTTCTCCCAGTCTGTGTAGTATCTTTATATTCTCGTCGCTTCTTTCACTGTGTAGAAACTTCTTGGTCTGATGCAGTGCCATTTACTTAGTTTGGTTCCATTTACTTGGCCAAATGCATTGAATCATTGAAGATATCTCTAAATCAAATGTTCAAAAGTGTTCAGACTATGTTTTCATCAATATAATTTATGGAATCCTGTATGACATTAAGATCTTAAATTTTAATTTAACTTTTATGTGTAGTGTTAGAAAGGGGACTGAGCTCGTTCTTTAGCATGTGACCAACCAGCTTACCCAACAACAGTTGTTGAAGAGGCTTTCTGTGACCACTTCATACTTTTTGGTCTTTTATCAAAAATAAATTGTTCATATACCTAGGATCTGTCTCTGGACTATTGATTCTATTCCAAGGTCTGAGTCTGTCCTTAATCCAATGCTACATGGTTTTGATTCCTGTAACTTTATACTACAGTTGGACATTTAGGGAGAGTGAAGTCTCTCATTTTATTTTATCCCTAAGATTGTTCTGGCTATTGTGAAGAGAGGGTGTTATTACACAATATAAATTTCTACACTGTTTGATTTGTATCTTTAATGAATGTCAAGGGTTTTTTAAAAAAATAAGGACTACATTGAATATGCATAATGCTTTGGGCTAGGTTGTCATTTGACATTATTAATCCTTCCCATCCATGAACAGGGGACATATTTCCATTTTCTCCCGTGTTTCAAAATTTATTTTAGTAGTGATTTGTATTCTCAGTAGCTTGCCAGGCTCTTCAAGAGGGGCGGAGAAATCGAACCCGGGTCAGCCGCAAGCCTGGCAAGCTACTCGAGGCATATTCGATATGCTAAAAACAGTAACAAGTCTCACGATGGAGACGTTACTGGTGCCCACTAGAGCAAATCGATGAGAAATGGAGTGACAGTGACAGTGATTTGTACATTTCTTTATATGAGAATTTTGTTCTTCTGTTAGGTTAATTCCATAACACTTGTTTTATTTGAGGCAAAGTTGTGAATGAGGATGTTAAAAATCTTTCTCTCTCTGGGTTGGAGAGATAGTACAGCAGGTAGGGCATTTGCCTTGCATGCAGCTGACCTGGGTTCGAGCCTCAGCACCCCGTGTGGTCCCCCAGCACCGCCAGGAGAAATTCCTGAGTGCAGAGGCAGGAGTAACACCTGAGTATTGCTGGGGTATGACCCAAAAAGCAAAAAAAAACAAAAATCCTCTCTCTTCTGTTTTATTATTTAAAAATAGGACCACGGTTTTGGCAAATTGATCTCTTTTTTTTTTGCTTTTTGGGTCACACCTGGCGATTCACAGGGGTTACTCCTGGCTCTGCACTCAGGAATTACCCCTGGCCATGCTCAGGGGACCATATGGGATGCTGGGATTTGAACCCGGGTCGGCCACGTGCAAGGCAAACGCCCTACCCGCTGTGCTATCTCTCCAGCCCCGCAAATTGATCTTTTTAGCTTGCCACTTTACTGAACAAGTTCATAGTTTCTAGCAGCTTTTTGGTATAGATTTTAGGGATTCCTAGGTATAATATCATGTCCTCTGAAACTACTGAGAGTTTAGTTACTTTTCTAGTCTGAAAGGCTTTATTATCTTTCTTGCCTAACTTTATCAAAAAGATTCATTTCAACTTCTCAAGCTATTGAGAACCTTCACTGGGATCCAAATGTCACAAGTGGAACGGCAACCACAGCAGCCAGAGACCTGGCGGAGAGGACTGACACTACTAGGGAAGTCTCTCTAAAAGGAATGCATGGACTAAAGCACCCAAAAGGAAAGAGAGAACAAAAGGGAATGCCCTGCCACAGAGGCCAGGTGGGCATGGGGGAGGGGTGGTGGTGGTGGGAGGGACACTGGGATCATTGGTGGTGGAGAACTGGCACTGGTAGAGGGATGGGTACTCGATTATTGTATGACAGAAATGCAAACACGAAAGTTTGTAAGTATGTAACTGTACCCCATGGTGATTCATGAATTAAATTTTTTTAAAAAACAAATAAAAAAACCAAAAGGAATGCATGGTCACAGAAGTGGGACTTCTAGCAGAGCACCTGCCTGCAGTGCATGAGACTAAGAGTTCAATTCGGCAGCAGCTCACATTAACTAGTGCAACACCTCACTGTGCACACTGATCTCCAGACCCCAAACTGGGTGAACCCCAGGCCAACTGGAAAACACGGCAACAGTTATGGAAATCCTGCTCATGGCCAACACAAGGGTGACAACACAGCAAAGGGAAGAGGGCGGGGGAGGTCACTGCACAAAGACAAGAGGGATGTGTGGGACATCCTAGTTTGTGGGGATCTCTGAGGTCATGATGCATTTCCTTAGTACTGATTTCAATGGCATATCTCTCATAATTCCCTTGGGTAGGAAAATGGAAAAAGCTTAATTTAGAGCTCAAGGACATGGATCAAAGGAGGATTCCAATCTAGATGTGGAAGAAAAGATCTAGTTTCAGGAGGGGAAACGGGCCTTGATAGTTCTCCCATGCGGAGTCCATTTCCAATGGCTTCTGTCTGCTTCCTCCAATCCTGATTTATATCCTGAAATGTTTATCCTCATTTAGTGGTGATGTGAAAGCTAAGATTGTATGCTAGGGGAAGAAAGATTTCCAAAGTTTAGTTCAAAGAATTGGCTTCTAGAAAAAAATTCCACACCTAAAAAATAGCCAAGGAATGACAATGTCCTGGGGCAGAAAGTGGTTTCAGAGCAGATCTTATTCCAGCCAATGAACACTCATGTCTGACAAGTTACAGTTCAGAGGACCAGCACTGTCTGCTCTTGCTCACAGTTACCAGATGAGCAGGATAGCTGGGACAGGGCACCCCTCAGAGGGGTGGGCCAAGGGGAGCCCTTCTCCTCTGTCACAGACAATGAGCTGAGGCTGAAGAGTTAAGAGCCAGGAGCCAGGGAAGCAGTTGCATTTCAGTGAGCGCAGGAAGCAAGAGACCCACATATCACCACAGTCCAGGGAGTTGCAGCTTTACTCTGACCACATCCAGTCAGCGGGTGTTTCACTGAGATGAGAGCTGTCTGCCCACCAGTGGGGAGAATGTGGGGAGAACGTGGCAAGGTTGGACCTTCCCCATCATTAATGTGCCCTAGAGGCTCATTCTTAACATCTGAGCAAGAGGGGTCCCCAGCATACCCTTTGGCCCACTGTGTCATGCTGTTGTGCAATCAGCTGCACGTCCAGCCTGGACAACTCCGTCCCCTGAGGATTCTCCCTGCTGGTGACAGTTGAACTGGCAGCCTCAGCTAGCAGGGCAGGATGCAGCTGGGGGCTGAGAGGCAGCGACTGGTCTCCCAGGAATCACACAGGTGGTGAAACTCCAGGTCAAGGGGAGCCACTGCTGCTGCTTCTCTTGCTCACGACGACAGCACTGACCTGACCATGACATCCAGGAAGGGGACCTGCTCCCCTCAGAAGGTGGACCCGGGGGAGCACTTCATTTCATCCCCAAGTGATGTCAGCCCGTGGCTGCAGAGAGGAGCAGGAGAGGAGAGAACTCACCTCCCTCTAGGGAGCAGAGAAAGGGTCAGAACCAACCACATCACCACAGACCCCACGGGACAGGAACAGAACTGACTAGAACAGCATCAAATTCAGGCTGTGTCCACAGGGAACACGTGGGCACCCCGACTATGGACCATGGCAGGAGCAGTGGGAGGGAGGGGCTGCTGAGCCCTGAGTGACCCACTACCCTGCTGTTGAGGAAGAGAGCCTGGGTGTGGGCACAGCCATCCATGAGGGGTCTTGATGGTGTGGACAGTTAAGCTGCCAGCCTGGGGCCTGAGGACAGGACGCAGCTGAGGGACAGGGCAGTGCTTGGGCTCCCTCCAGCCACACCAGCAGTGTCCCTCCCACGGTCTGGGGGTCCAGCAGTAGCCGGGCTAGAAGTCAGGGCTGTGGGAGCTGTGAATACTGGACTCTGTCAGGGACAGGCCCCCAGTCCTTGCCTGACCCAGAGTGTCCTCCCCTACCTGTCCTCCTCCTGAATCTGCTTCAGGTCCTGGAAACAGATAATCAACCGCATCAAAAACACTGGGAAAAAAAAGAAAGAAACTTAACTTACAGACTGAGAGAATATTATTTGAACAGGGTAATTACGTGTATATTTCTGAGCATCTATATGTACATAAACAAAGGACATGAATCACTCTAACAGTTCAGCAGTCACTAGATTATTTCAGACAACAGTAATGTGCAATGCTGAGTCCAGAAACCTTATTAAAGAGTATAAGGAAGCTCCAGAGAGAACAGGCTCGGAGGGCCTGGCCCGGGCACCCCTCCGGGAGAAGCCCAGGAGCAGAGTGAGGGGGCGCGGGATTCTGGAAGGAAGACAAGGCAATCCTTGATCCCTGTTCCCTAAGGTCTCTGTCCAGCAGGTGCTGGGACTGTGGGGCCACACTTAGCGTCATGACTTGAAGGTCACATGAAAGGCTCAGGCTCTGTCATGGGGTCAGGCTCAGCTTCAGTCTTGGGTGCGTCCCGCCTCCTTGACTCTGGCAGCACCTTCCTGCAGGTTTCTCTCAAACAGAGCTGCCCTGCGCTGTCCCAGGGACACCCCAGCCGCGCCCTCAGAACAAGCCTAAGGAAGCAAGGGGTGGAGGAAAGGGAGGCCACTGCAGGGTTGGTGACAGAGGAAGCAGACGTGGTCCCCAGGGAGCAGCTGGGTTGCACGAGGTCACCTGCCATGGCACTCAGCATCTTTCAGGTGCAGTACAGACATGACAGTGCCTGTCAGTGAAACCCCCAAGAGGAACAGCCCAGGCCATTTTCTGTCACTTACTAGTCTGGGAACCTGAATCAAATATCGAAGGATGAAATGTCACTGTGTTCACCGTAACTGTGAACAATAGCACTACTGGAAACATAAAAGGATGGAATGCCATGTAAATTTTTAAAAAAGGAAACAAAACTGAAAAATGAAAAGTAAAAACTAGAAAATGAAGCTTTAAGGTTTTCAATTTTAAGTCAGTGAGGACCATGGCAAACAATTGTGTGTTCCAATGTAAATATTACATTTTAAAGGTGCTTCATGGCTTACATTTTACATGTGTATCTGTCTGTATAACTAGGGTAAAACCCCGACATCACAGAAGAACCACGGCATGGGGCAGAGGACATACAGCAGAGGATGTGACACTGCCAGTGTGGACACTGGCTTCTCCTAAGGGTCTTTCTGTTGGTGACAGTTGAACTGACCACCTGGGCCCTGGGTTCTATGGCCGAACAGGACACGGCTGTGGGGCAGAGGGGCAGTGGTGGGGGACCAGCAGCCACATCAATGATGTCCCTCTCAGGGTCAGTCTGGCAGCCGGCCCATGTGTCCAGCAGTCGGCAGGCTGGGAAGTCTGAGCTGTCCAGGACCATGATATGTCATTGGACTCTTTGAGGGACAGGACCCATGGCCTGGCCAAATTCAATCCTATCTTTCCTCACCTTGGCCCACGGAGAGCCCCTCCAAGTCCGAAAAGCGGGCTACAAACTGCTCTTCCTCTAGGGTGTGACTCGCTGTGGCCTCTGAGGGCAACGTGATCCCAGTCAGGAGTACATTTCCCTGGTCACATCGGGAAGGGCTGCAGAAAGGGCCTCCAGGGACGGGTGTCAGCACTCTGGGGGTGCAAGGTGAGGGAGGGGGCGAGCACTTTGCTAACAGAGGACCCTTCTTCCATCAGGCTCACGCAGCCTCCCCCGTTCTGACACGTCCAACAGTTCTTCAGGCACCTCCTGCTCCCCTTTGCCTCCCTCTCATGTTTATCTCCTTTGCCTGCAAGCAAACAACCAAGTGCATGAGAAAGGGCCCCTGGGCCTCAGAGCTCCTCTGCCCAGCCCTGCCTGCACTACCGCCCGCAGCCACAGGGGGCGCCACACAGAGAGCAGCGGGACGCTGGGCCAGGCTCTGAGCATCAGGTATTAGGGTCCTGGGGTGTCAGGGACTCAAGGCCACCCGCCCTGTGCTTGGGGTGTCACTGCATACGTCTCCGAGGTGGATCCTGGCGTCCCTCTGCCTCAGGGGCTCTGAGGGAGAGAGGGCCTGAGGGGTCCTGCAGAGCGTTTCCGCACGGGGGCTCTGCTGTTTCCTGGGCCTGGGGACTCGGCTGCTCCTCCCTCGGGACTCAGGGGCATCCCACGAGTCCTTTCAGACTGGCGATGGCCCCGTGCTGAGACGCAGGGTGAGTGTGGGCTCCCGCTGAGCGGCTCCCCCTCCACCTCCCCCAGCGGCCCAGTGCCCGGGTCAGAGGCCACGAAACCCTCCGTTTGCGAGTGTGGGCTCTCGCTCTGCGAGGACCAGGGTTAGGATGGGACCAGCCCTTTCCCCTTTGGGCAGGACCCCCGGACAGAGTGCGCTCCGTCCTCAGAGCGCCTGCGCACACCCCGCTGGTGGCCTCTGGAGCGCATCAGCCCTGCACACCTGTCCTGAGCCCGCACTGTCCCCTCCAGCAGACCGCCCCCCGCCCCATCTCCCCGACAGCACCCTCCCGATGCCTCCCCAGGGCCTGTCTTGCACGTGCAGAGAAGATGGGAGAGTCCCCAGAAACTCCGTGAGACCCCACTGCCCGGGCCCCTCCCTCTCAGCCTCTCCGCTCAGGCCTCCACCTCCCTGCCTCCACGGGGAAGCAGCTGCTCCGCCCCGTGCTCCCGGCATAGCATGTTTTGGTGCTGGCTGGCATGAAGCTGGGATCCAGAGGCCAGCGTGTGGTTGGAGGAGGGACAGAGCTGCCGGGCTAGGATCCCGCCCGCAGCACCCAGCCAGCCCCACGGTGCGGGCAGGACACCGCAGAGTCACGTGGAAACAGGCAGCGCTGGACTGTCCCTCCTCACCCCTGCCTCCCTGCTCTGCCTGCGGGGGCCCCACCCCGCGGCTCCGCGACCCTCCTACTCTGGGCTCCGGGGCATGAGAGGGTCAGATGGACCCTAGGAAGTCGGGGCTCTGCTGCTCATGCCGAGCTCCCGACCCTGCTCCCTGGGGCTGGGGGCCGTTGGGGGCAGCTGTCAGCAGCTGTGCTCTGGAGCCAGAGGGTGCACTCCGGAGGGTTGGACCGGGGCAGGTGGAGTGAGAGGCAGGCAAGGGAGTTTGGGGCAGTCAGGGGCTGCCCCCTCCCAGCCTGCTCTGGTTCCTGGGCTCTCCGTGACTCAGTGACCCTGGAAGGGGGTAGGGGGGCCCTGCATTCAGAGAAATGATGTGTGAGCTCCAATTTCAACCAATCCCCCAACATAGCACCGTGTGTCCTCTCTGTCAGTGGGGACAGGAGGGCCCCTTCGAACTTCAGAGACCACTTATTGCTCCAGCAGGACCTGTGGTTTGATGTCAAGTTCAAAGCCTGAGAGGAAAATGTCCATCCTGGAGGAAGCCAAGATAGTGCCGAAGGGAATGTTCTAGACAGGATTGTTCAGGATTCTGACCCTTAGATTAGGAATGAAACTCAGGGCAACTCTCTGGTTTGTTCAGTGACGACCTTCGTGTCCCATGACATGTGCATAGTAGGTGCTCACTTCATAAAGTGCCTGAATAAGCACCCTGAGACCTGGAGTTGTCTCTGTCCCACAAACACCCCTAAACTAGCCCCAGCAAAGGCAAACATGGTAGCAGACGAATGAATAAAAAGGTGCTTCTTGAAATTTTTTAGAATCTGCCTTTGGTGTGACTTAGGGATGTAGGAGCCCAATCAGCAGGGGTCCAGGGTTACGCCCTGGTCTGTGCTGGGGTTGGTCCTGGTGATCCTGGGAAATGTACAGCTCCAGGCATCGAATCAAAAGGACCTTCGTGGAGAACCTGTGCCCAGTCAGTGAGCGACTCTCCACACCCAGATGCCTTTGTGAATCATCAAAGGTCACAGAGCTTTGTGGCAGGAGGCGGGAGAGCCTTTCGGGGGAGAAATCAACATTACCGTTAATACAGTGCTGGGGAAGTCAGGCGTCAGCAAAGCCTCTACATGACAGATCCCATGTTCTCTTCAAGAACCTTGTATGGTTCATCCTTTCCCGCCTTCCCTTCAGAGAAATCAGCTGACCCAGGAGAGGCACTGGGACCTTCCCAGGACACACAGCTAGAGACTGGAGGAGCCCGGGAACTGGCGGGAGCACTCTCATCTGAGCACCACCTGCTCCAGGGATTGAGGGGATGGGGAAGGCCAGGTGTGGAGAAGGCTTATGGTAGAAAGCTAAGGCCAGGAATATTGGTCCATGGTTGGAAGCCTGCCTTAATGGCCGGGGGAGAGGCAGTCGGGCTAGAGAAGGGACCGTGATGACAGTGATGGTTGGAAGGGATGGCTCTGGATGGGGGATGTGGCTGCGAGTGGGTAAAGGACCAAACATGACGGTGGCCTCTCAGTATCTGTATTGCAGCCCATAATGCCCCAAAGTAGAGAGAGAGCGAGAGGAAAGGTGCCTGCCACAGAGGCAGGCTGGGGTGGGGGGAGGGGAGTGGCAGGAGGGATATGGGGGATATCAGTGGTGGGAAATGTACACTGGTTGAGAGATGGGTGTTGGAACATTTTATGACTGAAACTAAGTCCTGAGAGCTTTATAACTGTACCTCACAATGATTCAATAAAAAAAGTGGCAAAAACTTTTAACAAGTTTATGATAAAAATTATATGGGTAGAAACAACACAGAAATTGTTTCTCCATGAGAAGTCAGGTGCCAGAAAGTCCCCCCGGGTTCCTGCCCCAGAGTCAGCATCATACAGTCCTCAACCTGAGACAGGAGGGACTCGGTTTGCATGCTAGGTGGGCGGGGAGGGACAGGGCAGTGACCTCACAAGGCCTCATGAGGATTTGACCAGAATTCTCAGCCCAGCAATTTCACCTCAGGAACTTGCACAGAGGAGGAACATGAGCCCCAGCACTCAGCAGTGCTCTCGTCTGACCTTCAGGATGGCAACCTTGAGCTCCTTAGAGCCCTGGGTGTAGCTGAGGAGCTCAATCTCTGCCATCATTACAGGTGATGTGAAAAGGTGATGTGACCGAGTCTCAAACATCACCACTGCAGAGACACAACAGAGGAAGACTGCCCACACGATACCAGGGCACCAGAGACCTGAGCACCTGTGAGCCCAAGGTCCTTTCATGCATCTCCCTGAGGCCTCTTCTGCCCCCCCCCCCAGAGAGAAGGGGCATCTCTGGGAACAAAAGTATGTGGAGGGGGCAGAATCTCCTTCCCCCGCACCAGGCTGTCTTCACCGGTGCCCCTTGGAGGGGAGTGGGTTCAGTTTCCCTCCCTGAACCGAACAGAGCCCCAGCAGCCAAAACCCTCCAGAACCCAGCCATAGCCATGCTCAAAGCCCCTCTCCACACGCTCAGTGAGCATCACGCATGAAGGAACTGGCAGAGGAACCCAGCTGTGCGGGACCCAGGGCTGAGATCTCCAAGCCTGCTCGAATCAGAACTGGCCACCTCTCCCAGATCCCCCATGTTCCAGTAGCTTGGCACTCACACCCACAAACTGCCCCCGGCACCATGTAATCTCATCAATGGCCAAGATCCAGAGACTATAAAACAAAGCTCCTGGAAGCTTGTAGCTGCATTTGCGGGCACACAACCTCTTAGAGTCTAGCCCACTGATGTGCCTGAAGCAGCACACATGTGTTTGGTTTTAACATACTTGCTTGCATTTTCTTCTATACATTCTCCATCCCTCCCGGAGAGCCGGAAAGCTATGGAGAGTATCCCACGCACACAGCAGAGCCTGGCAAGCTCCCTGTGGTGTATTCGATATTCCAAAAGCAGTAACAATGACAGGTCTTACTCCCCTGCCCCTGAAAGAGCCTCCAATACGGCACTGTTGGGAGGATGAGTAAGGAGAGGCTGCTAAAATCTCAGGGCTGGGACTAATGGAGCCATTACTGGTGCCTGCTTGAGCAAATGGATGAACAACGGGATGACAGTGATACAGTTACCCCAGGCCTGCAAATCCCAAGGAGAAGGTAAAGGCCAGTAAGATTTCAGCTTCTCCCGCAACACCAGACTCAGTGTGCAGTGCCTGGAATGTTCTTTGGCTGGGAGCTGTTCTCTGCTCTGATGGACTCGCAGGAGTGGACAGAGTGTCCCTTCCTTTCTGAGCTCAGTCATCACCTTTGCGCTGCAGGTTCCAAGCATAGGTGGACATTTGGTTTCAGCCCGCCATCATCCACACCTCCAGTGCACAGCCTGGAGGACAGAGGGGCTGTGGTGTCCCGGGCAGGGGGACATGTGTGCGGACACCTGCCTTTCAAGAACTGGTCACTCTCCTCATCCATCAGCTCTGAGGGACAGACCACACCCCTGAGCCCTCCCACCCTCCTAAAGGAGAGGACAGGGACACAGCTCGGACAAAGAGCAGCAGCAGAGTCGTCCCCCCACCCCGCCCCCCACCCCACCTTGATGCTGCCAGGCTGCAGGAGCAAAGGGCTCTGTGGGCAGTGCCCTGCCTGCCTCAGTCACACACAAAGTGGGCCGGCAAAACTCACAGTTGGCGACTACTGGTTGAGCGTGCGGTGTCTGCACCCTTCACCAGGCTCCCACGGGAGGGGGTGGTGTCTCCCAGGAAGCTCCCTGAAGGCGAGCAGCTCTGGGAATCCGGTGTTCCAGCATGGCAGTGCACAGACCACCTGCTTTTCTGCTCAGCATCTTAGTGTCTGTCGCATCCTCAGGGCTGTCCGGGGACCGGGTGGCCGCTGGAGTTCCAGCCAGCACCAGCCTCCACCTCTGCATGTCAGCTCAGCAGCTCACAAACCTGGGAAGAAGCCGCCTCCACCCCCCTTCAGGGCGACTGTGCAGCTGCCCGAGGCTGCAGGGGGCGCCTGGTTCCCTGGAGCTCAAGGGAGATTGAGGGATTTACCTTTCAGCGTTTGATATTGGCTGACATCAAACTCTTTGCTTCTTAGAGAAAAGGGAGGAGGAAAACCAAGGAGACAGCCTTTGTCACTCCCCGCAGGCCCCTGGGGAAGAGCAGACAGACAGAACAGACACTCGGACCATGGGTACCTCCCACCGTCTCTGTTCTCTAGCCTGGTTCATTCCAGGGCCATCAGGGTCTTCTGTCACGGCAGGGTTTCAGGGTGTCCCTGTCTGAGCCCACGGACCCACAGCAGCCCCGGGTGGGTGGCTCCAGCTCCCGGAGTTCGGAAGGAGATGTGAGTGGAACACTGTCTCAAGGAGTGTGGCAGGGCTGAGGCTCACACAGCCTGCAAGCCTGTGTTCAGTAGGATTCAGAGATATACTTTAGAAATGTATTGAACACAAATTTAATTCACTGTTCTTCTCCTTCTGGAATTTAAATATGTGTGGTCAGGAAATATTAATTTTTTTTTTTACAAATGGCAAAGTTAGGAGCCAAAGGGCTAATACAAGGGGCATGAAGCTTGCCTTGCATGCGGCTGACCAGGTTTGATTCACCACATCCCATATGATCCCCCAAGCAGCACCAGGAGTAATTCCTGAGCACATAGCCAGGAGTAACCCCTGAGTATCCCTAGGTATGACCAAAAACTAATAAAAAAGAAAAAATGGCAAATAGATCACAGTAAAATCAGATGTCTTGGGCCTGAAGAGATGGTCCAGAGCACGTGGTCCATCTCTTATATGCTGGATTTTCCACTTCAATTTCCAGCACCAAATAGTCTCCTGAATGTTGCAGTGAGCAGCCCAGGAGGCCCTGAGCACTGCCAGATGTGGACCTGGAGGCCCTGAGCCCTATTCAGAGTCTGAGTAAGTCCCAACCCCATAGGATCAGCTTTACCACACCCCCAGGGCCTTGCCTTGGACCATCCACCCAATGGGCCAAAAGTCACCAGGGCGGACCCGAGAACTCCACACCACCATATGGGATATCAAGAAAACTTAGAATTTTACATCATGCTAACGGTCATATCTTCTTTTGCATTTTGTCATCACACATGGTCAAATGTGTCCTTTCTAAGTATTGATGACAGGAATAATCAAGAATCTACAGCCATCCAAACAGGGAAAAAATGATTCCTTTTGACATGCACCCTTGTGAGGGGCCTGGGCACAGACATACAGGAGCTGCTCCACCATTGTCCAGTGTGTGGGGAGCAGCCTGCTGTCACAGGCCCGCTGGGGAGGGACGGAGAATGATCTCACACTGACACGATCACATCTGCAAAGCGCAATGCAGGGATTCTTGGAGGCCACAGGCTCGTGCCGTCAGCACTGCTGTTGATTCTGGGTCATTGCTGTCACCCCCGAGATAGCTGGTGTCCCCGAGCAGTGCCTCCTGGGTTTCTCCCTTGGGCTGAGAGAACCATGACCTCTTGGGATGAGCTTTATGAGGGCCGGGCATCTCCTGACTGAAACAGAAGAATGCAACTGAACACAACACCTCTCAGTCAAGGAAAGTGAGTCATTTGGACTTTATTATTTTGTGAGCCTGCTGTTTTACCTGTCTTGGTTGTAGGCTTCTATGTGTATTGTTGGCACTGAATGGTAAGCATCTAATGGGTGACCCCCTGGATGTCCTCTTATTTAATGGCAGTGGATTCAACCATAATGATTATGAGAAGAATTGAAGGACCCGTGATGTTGTCACAACAAATCCCTGTAGCACACACCTTGAAAGTGTGACAGCACAAACTCTCCCATGGAGAGTATATTTCTCTCTCTGAGTGTGGTTTAGGCTGGAGTTCTCAGAGCCACGGGGCATTGAAACAGGGTAGAATCAGGGAGGGGCCCGGGACAAGAGGGGCAGGTGCTGAGTCGACTCTTCTCATGCAGGGACCAATTTTGATGTCTGAACACACACTAACCCCTAAGCTCCTCCAAGAGTGATGCTGGAGATCAGAGCTGGAGAAGCACCTGAGGGGTGCTGAGCCCCACACAACGGAGGCCTCGCCTCGGTACTGGCAACACCTGCCTGCCTCTGTCTCAGGGACACCCCAGCCGCGCCCTCAGAATAGGCCTGAGGAAGCGAGGGGTGGAGGGAAGGGAAGCCTCGGCAGGGTTGGGGACTGATGAGGCAGATACTGTGCCTAGGGGGCTGTTGGGCTACACACGGTCACCTGAGACAGCCTCATCATCTTCCAGGTGCAGTTAAGACACTGTCAGGGAAACATTCACACAGGGAACAGCCCGGGCCCATTTTCCTTCCTTAACTTCTCTGGGGAACTGATTCAATATGAAAGGAGGAAATAATGCCAAGTGTACACACTGACACTACGAACAATACCATTGTTGAAAACAGGAGTCCTATTGGAAAGTGACTTAATGTCAGAAAGGAAATGAAACTCACAAATATGATTTATTTATTTTGCTTTTCAGGTCACACCCTCGATGCACAAGGGATACTCCTGGCTCTGCATTACTCCTGGTGGTGCTCAGGGACTATATGGAACACTGGGGATTCAACCCGGGTCGGCCACGTACAAGGTGAATACCCTACCCATTCTGCTATCATTCCAGCCCCCCTAAATCAGATCTAAGTGTAAATATACTTTTAATTTTTGTTATTGAGGACCATGAAAACCAAAGTCTACATGTGCTACCATGAAGCATTCACATAGATGGTGCCTTACTGGATTCTATGGTACATTTCTATGCACAATTAGAGTAAAGCCCAGGACACTGCAGGAACACCCCAGGCAAGGGGGAGAGGACAAAGAGAAGAGGAGCCTGTTGGCCCTGGGAGAGGACATCAGGCAACTGCGAAACGGGTCGACTTTCTCTAAAGAGAACCAGCAGTGGGCCACTTTGGTGGAGGTTGGTCTCTCCCCAGAGGAGATGAGCAGCACGAGGAAAGCTATGGCAAGGGGAAATCCCCAGGGTAGCAGAAACTGGGGCATCACTAATGAGGGCCTTCAGGTCCTGCTGTCACTAGAACACAACCTGTCGTGTCTCTGGAACAATAGCTGAGCTCTTCACATCGTGGCTACCAGGAGGACAGAAACAGGGAACAGCAGCTCAGCTTCACCCGAAGGGGCTGGGAGCCAGGGAAACCAGTTCTTTCCTGCTAACAACCTTCACCAGAGGACGATGCTGCAGAGACTGCATCTGCCCCGCTTGAGGGTATACCAGAAGATACCCCGCAGATACCTTGAAAAAGTGCAAGAGCTTCCCCAGCAATGAGAACAGCCCCAGTGCCCAGGGAATGCACACAGGAAGAAGCAGAGCCTTCCTGACAGTGGTGTCCACCTAAGGTTCCTGTGCAGGAAGGAAGTTTCAGAAACCAAGGAGATGAAAGAAGTTTCTGGATAGTATCTGCACATCCACCACCCTGTGATGATGAGACGGCTGCTGCTGGTGTGGGTGCCGAGTGTGTGGGGATGGCCAGGGAGGGACATTGTGTCACTAGGAAATTGCAATATGACACATTCTTTGGGTCAATTCTTTTAATACTAAACTAACTAAATGTTCATAAGAAATATAAAATAGTTGAGATTGTTTAAAGACAAAAAGCAGAGGAGGAGGTGAAGGTGACAGTGTGGACAGCAGCTTATGAAGCACATTCCTGGCCGTGGTGTTGGTTGTACGCCTGAGTCGGGGGCTCCCGCTGGATGGACAGGACGCAGCTGGGGACAGAGAGGGAGAGCTTGGTGACCAAAGCCACACTAGTACGGTCCCTCCCAGGCTCAGGATATCAGAAGGGCCCAGGCTGCCAATCAATCTGAACCGTGGGTCCATGGACACGACGCAGACTGTCCCAGGGACCAGAACCCGGGCCCGCCCCGATCCAGGCCTGGCCCTCCCACCTTTCCTCCTCCGTGATCAGCTCCAGGGCCTGGAACCAGGTGAGAAACTGGTCGTGGGGCCACAGGCGGTAGTTCTCCGCGGCCTCCTGGAGCACAACAATCTCCCGGAGGATTTTAGTTTCCTGGGATATTGCGAAGGAAGGAAGGGAAAGACCTCAGTGGGCGGCGCCAACCAGGCCAGGGCTGCCCAAAGGCGGACTTTCACAGGGATTTGGAAAGGAGAATTTCCACAGGGAAACCCCCTTCACTCTGCCCATCAGCATCTCCACTTGTCTGAGATCAGAAAACACCCTCCACCAGGAAGTTCCCCTTGATGGATCTCTGCCCTCCCACACGCATATATAAGTTTCCATTGTTTCATTCTCCTACTGTGAGTGTCAGGCCAGAGGGACAGAGACAAGGAGGATCTAACAGGGGACCAGGGGACAGGGAAGTAGGGTCCCCTCCTCTGTTCCCCTGCAGAGTCCCAGCTGCTCACCTTTGTGAATTTCTCCTTGTTGAACACCTCCCGCTGGAACAAATAGACAAGGGCATGAGAAAGGGCCTCTGGGGGACCCTATGCCAGGCTCTGAGCTCAAAGGACAGGGCTGGGTGTCAGGGACTCAGGCCCACTCTCCCTGAGACACACTAGGGTGTCCAGTGGGGACAAGGACCTTGTCCCTGAGGTGGATGCTGAGGTCCCTCTGCCCCACGCCTCTTGCTGAGGGAGAGGTTGGGGATGCCCCCGACCTCAGGTGGTTCTGCACCAGGGGCTCTGCTGATCCCTGGGAACTGGGTGACATGGCCTGAGTGCCCCGTGCTGCTCCTGCCTCAGGTGTCAGCCCAGCGCCAGGGGAGTTTCCCTCAGGAGCTCTGCCCAGGGCTGAGGTGCAGGGGGGTGTCGGCTCCAGCCCGCCCAGCCCCCAGCTCACTCACCCCAAAATCCTCCATTTCTCTGTCCAGACTCTCCAGCTCCTGAAGGAAGGGCCCCAGGAAGGGGACCACACCCTGTGCCGAAGGGGCCGTTAGGAAGGGGCCCTGCTTTGGGGTCCTCAGGATACCCCAAGAATCAGCCTCCCACTGCCAGGCTCCAGGTGAGCAGGAGCCTCTTCAGGGCCTCCCAATGTCCTGCCCACAGCTGAGGGCCCTCCCGTGGGTCCCAGGGTCCCAGCCCTCTCCCAGGCTCCCCCACCCACCCTCCAAGCACCAGCTCTGCAACCGCCCACTCTGTCCTGGGTCGGGACTGGGTCAGCCTGAGGCAGGGCTGGGGCCCCGACTTCATGCTGAGGGAAGACCCCTGTAGGGGCCACCCCTCTGTCCCTGGGTCCCGCACACGCCCCTCACCTGGCGCCTCCCGAGGTTCCTCAGCCAGGACACAATGCTGCAGCGCTGCTCCTAATGGGGACGAGCACCCGACCCTGAGCCTCTGTTGCCCTCCTGCCCGGCCCCCACTCTCCTCCCTCAGGCCCAGACTGAGGAGAACAGCGACAGCTGAGCATGCAGCCCCCACCCAGAGCAGCAGCCCCATGCAGAGGCCCCCAAGGCCTCCTGTGCTCACAGCCCCCAACAGGCCTCGACCCAACCCACACACCTGCTGTGCCCATACAGAGAAGACAGGAATGTCACAGAAACCTGACCAGCACACGCCCCTCCCTTCCCGCCTCCTCCATGCAGGCCTCCAGCCTGCAGAATACCTGCGGTGGCTTGCAGCGTCTATGTTTCCGGGCCTGTCTGCACAGGGCCCTCAGTTTCCACAGGCTCCACCTAGGGAGGGAGCACATTTGTCCCGAGGGAGCTGTCCCTGCACCCCCAGGGCCCTGCTCAGCTGCGGAAGCCGAGTCCTGCTCCCTGCCCAGAGCCTGGTTCCCGGGCTGCTGTCCCCAGGGGTCTCAGCTCACTGAGGGGCTCTGCGAACAGGGCTCAGAGGCCGAAGCCCTAGGGGCACCCACCAGGACACGAGGCGCCAGGTTTGGCGAAGTCGGCTGATGGCGGGGCTCTGCAGGGCATAGATGATGGCATAGGTGGACGCCCAGTTGCGGAGGCGCTGGCACTCCTGGGAGGCAAGAGCAGGGGACAGGGCAGCTGGAGTCTGAGCTCCCTGCAGGACTCGGTGCAAAGCCTCATATGGGGGACCCTGAGAGTCTGGGGTCCACAGGGGACACAGAGATCCCCAAGGAAACCCCGGGAGAGCATGTGCATGACTCGAGGAAGGAGCAGGTAGGATGATGGACCACCCACTGGGACGGCCCCAGGTCACTGTCCCTGCAGGAAACACCCGCGGTCCTAGGAGCAGGAGACCATCTTCCCTCCTGAGCTTCACAGGAGAACAAGCAGCCCCAACTCCACAGGGAACCCTGCCCCCACATATCCAGGCCCCCAGGACCCAGTGCCCACAAATCCACAGAGACTATGCCCCCCAGATACCCAGTTTACCAGGACCCAGTGTCCCCAACTCCACACGGACACAGCCACCACACACCTGGACCCCCAGGACCCAGGGACCCCAACACCACAGGTACCCCACCCAAACCAGGGACCTCAACCCTCAGGGAGCCACCCCAACATACCTGGGCCACCAGGATCCAGTATTCCAGCATCCGAGCCCGCGTGGGCAGGCTCAGTTCCGAGAGGCAGGTGGTGAGAACACAGTTGGCCACAGTGATGAACTGGCTCTCGATGGCCCGCACAGTGGGGCACACATGTTCATAGCCTGGCTTCTTCCTCATAGAAGAGAGGTCCCCCCGGCAGTGGTATGGCACCAGTTCAAGGAACAGCTCCTATGGAGAGGGACAGGATCAGCCACAGACACCCCAGGAGATAGGACAGAGGACAGGGCCAGTCCCACTCGGTCCTGTGGGGTGTGCTGGACACTGAGGGTCTCATTACTCTGGAACCCAGACTGATGCGAGGTGCAGGCACAGGGCCTCTCTGCCTGCTCCTGGGGCCCTCTCAGGCTCAGGGCCTCCCCGGCTCCCCTCTCTGCACCCCTCAGAGGCACATTCCTCTGTGACAGCTGTGCTGGGGGCTGGTTCCTGCGTCCCCCTCAAAGGGAACCGCGCTGAGGGGCCTCATGGAGTCCAGGCTGCTCAGACCATAGCAGACACGGGGACTCTCGACACTAGTCTACCCGCCACAAAAGCCCCTCCCCCTACTGCTCTCTGTTGAGCTCACGGACACGCACCGCACCCCGTGCCTCCCCTGACTGGGCCATCTCAGCCATTCTGGGACAGTGCGGGCTCAGGGAGCCGCCACAGAGGGTGAGTGTGGGCCAGGAGGGCCGCTGCTGGCAGAGGTGCCCGGGGAGGCAGGTGTGGGCGGACGCTGCCTCTCACCTTGTCCATGAGTGTCAGCTGCTCGGCCACCAGCCGGGCAGGGAACGTGCTGATGGAGACCTGCTCGTTCCCTGAACTGGCATCATGCGTGTCTCCAGACCCGGCATTCTCCAGCTCAGCCCGTGGTGCTACGGCCGCAGCTGAGGCTTCGAGAGGCTCCGACTCTGGGGCATCCCGCGGAGGCAGGCCCAGCTCCTCAGGTGGTTCTGGGACAACTGCTGGGGCTGGAGCAACGTCTGAAGAGAAGGGCCCCGCCTCAGGGTCCCGCCAAGCCACAACCAGAAACAGCAGAGCCCTGTCCTCAGACCACGACATGCAGGAGCCCGGCCACCCCAGAGGGCAGGGCCTTTACCATGAGCCCTGATCAGTGCGGTCAGGAGAAGTTCCTTCCTCAGATGAACTTGGAGGCCACAGTCAGAGAAATGCACCAGAATGCAGCCCAGTATCGATTGCACGGGGACACAGCACAGCCACTCAGCACATCCCTCAGGCCAGGACCCTGACATGGGACTCAGGGCGCTGGGAAGAGTGCGGGGAGCAGAGTCAGGACCCTGGAACGTGCCTCCCCTGCTCCCAACAGAAGGTCCCCTCACCTGGAGCCCAGCTGAGCCATCATGTCACTGAGAAGATCCAACAGAGAACCTGTGACTGGGTCCCCATGCCGTCGGCCCCCAAGGTCGTGAAAATGACCTTCCCCACCTGGGCCTGTCCTGGGCTGCTGGGAATTCTAGAGTACCTGCCGGGGCCCGTCTGCTGCTGCAGGCCCAGGGATGATGAGCAGGAGGGGGTGAGAGGAGGCCAGACAATGGCGGTGGGGCAGGGAGTGTGGGCCACTCAGGGAGACCCCAGCCCAATCTGCTCTCTTTCCTGAGCCCTGGACCCCTCTTCAGCCCTCTGTGATGCAGGGACAGTGTCAGGGAGGTTCCCGTGTTGGGGAAATGATGCCTGAGCTCTGACTCTGCCCACACATGGCATCTAACACAGTCCTGTGTGTCCACTCTGGATGGAGGACCCTGGACCACTCACTGCTTCAGTGCGTCTCCATAGTTGAGAACCTGCTCCAAGTATGGGAGGAGGCATCCAGACCTAGAGGAAGCAGGACAGTGCCCATGGAGTGTTTGGGACACACGGCAGGATCCTGAGGCTCAGACCAGGACTCAGTCCCAGGGAGTCGCTCTGTTCTCCCGTGACAATGTTGTGTGGAGAAATGCTGCATGACCAGGTGCTGCTTTGATGTATGGAAAAACACCCCACCAAACCCTTCTCCTGTCCCGGGGTGCTGGGACACCTGTGTGTCCCCAGAGACATCTAATCGCTCACAGCAGTGCTGAGAGGAAGACCAGGGCATGGATGGACAGAAATGCTTTGGAGTTCGGAGGGGTTTCCTGTGCATGTACTCTGGGAGTCCCAAGCCACAGGCTCTGAGTGTTGCGGCTGCTGTTCCATGGGCAGGAACAAGAATGAACAGGAAGCTCATGGCCAGGAGACCAGGCAGCAGCCCAGCACTGTCACGGCCCATCCCATGTCCACCTCCAGGACCTTGCGTGACTCTCTCCACACTGTGTTCAGAAGAACCAGCAGAAGCCCAGAGAGGCCCTGGCCCGTTCTGAGCACCCCAGGCGGGGAGGCAGGTGAGGCCCAGGGGCTGGCGGGGCGGCTCTCACCAGCGCAGCATCTGGTGCAGGTTCCGCGTGGGAATGGGGAAGGCCAGGCCGGTAGGAAGGATGGTGGTAACAGAGGAGAACTTCCGCCCAGGGGAGGTTTGCATCAGGGAGACCAACATCTCCACAGTTCTTTCGCTGAGGGTCAGCATCGTGCAGGCCTCATCCAGAGAGCGCGGGCACACGGGCTCCTCCTGCTGGTGGGCAGGGGGTGCAAGGTGGTCAGCAGGTTCCCCATGGAGCCGGTGCTGAGGGTTTGGAGCTCAGAACTGCGGGAAACCAGCTCCTGGGGGCGGAAACAGGAGCTCCCACATGTGCGAGGAATCGGGCTGAGGACTGCCCTTCTGACCAGTGAAGTTTGCTGTTGTCAGTTGGGGGCATTCACAGGCCAGAGGACAAGCACGGCCCTGAGGATCTGAGCAGGTCCCTCCTCATTAGCAGAGAAGCTCCCGCAGCTACTCTCGGGACCTGCTTTCTCTTCAGTTTCTTCTGCCCCCATGAGGGGGCCGGGGATTCCCGTTGGGGGGCTTCAGAGCTGTGGCAGTTCCTCCCTAGTTCTCCCCCCATCCTCTGGGCCCTCCTGTGAGGTCCCCCTTTGCCCAGTGGCCAGTGTATTCTAGTGTTTCCCCTAGTGGAGAGAGCTGGCATGTGCCACCGAATCTCCCCTCCAGGAGTCCCTGGGCCAGCCCACAGACTCTGTCCCTGGCCACTAGGAGGCGGGGCCTCTCCTGCCTTGGGCCTGTGCTGGGGAAGCCTCAGACCCAGACTGCAGCAAGCAGCCACAGGAGGGCCCTGCTCTGTTGCTGAGATGCTCAGGGGCTGGATGCCAGCTGAGCTGTACCTGCTCTGTGGGCTGAGTCCTGTCCCCACGTGTCCTGACAGACTGTAGGGACTCAGCCAACACAGCTCCTTTCTCTGGGCCTCCTTCCCTGGAGGTGCATCCCAGGGATGGCAGTTTCAGGGAAACGGACACCACAGCCTCTGCTCATTCTCTCTCTAACCCCCAACCTGAGCTGCTTCCTGCCTGGAGAGTCAGCCAGACAGGGAGCTGTCTGAGCCCCGTGTCCCTGGGGCAAGGTCACACAGCAGCAGTGCAGACACACAGTGTGACTGAGGGGAATGTGGGCGTGGCCCTCTGGGTCAGCTCCATGTTCTGAAGTGGGTGGGGATGGACTTTCAGTGACCCTGTGCCAGAGGAGCATTGGGGATTGGATCACTCTGAGATGGGCCGTGGACACCCCGAGGGGTCACCATGGAAGTGTCACAGGTGTCTTGGGTTGGGGCCTGGGCTCTGCACCCACCTCCCCATCTCAGACCCCGAGTGTGGGAACCCATGTCACCTGCTCACCTGTGCCAGGCACTGGCTATTACTGCAGACATGTGGTCCTGGGCTCCTGTCCTGGCAGGTAGAACAGCTGCTTCCCACCAGGGGCTCCACTGGGATGTCCCGAGCTGAGCTCTGCAACACAGAGTCCGTCACGCCCAGGAGGGACCTGACACGGGGGCCCCCTTGAAGAATCTGTTTGGTCCAACAGTTAAATATCATCTCTCACCACAGAGACTGCACACAGCGAAAGGAAGAAGAATGACCAGTGCTGGCACAGATGCAGGGAGAAAGGGGCTGTCATTCATTGTGGTGGGAAGACCGACTGGCAAAGCCCTTTTGGGAAACAATATGGCCATTCTGCCCTGCCCCCCACCTCAAATTAGTTTCCTTAGGACCCAGTAATGCCACTTCTGTGAATATACCACAGACTAAATAGGCACAGAGCTGAAAAATCGCCTGCACTTCTATGTTCACTGCAGCACTATTCACAGTAGCCTGAATCTGGTAACAGCCTGAGTGTCGAGAACAGAGAACTGAATAAGGAAATTATGGTACATCTACACTATGGAATACTACACAGCCACCAGAATAAACATCATGAAATTCAATTAGTATGACACTAGTTCCCAAGGATATTGGAAACAGGGCCAGGAGGGCTGGTCCACAAACTTTTGGGAGAGACAGGGAAGGAAGTTAGGATAGAGAAGGGCCACTATGATAAAGGTAGCTAATCATGAATGAAAACTGTGTGCTGAATGTAGGTAACAGAACAAACATGATAACCTCGATAACCTCTCAGTACCTGTATTGCAGTCCAGAATGCTCAAAAGGAGAGAGAGAGAAGAGAGAGGAGAGAGAAAAATAGAGAAAGAAATAGAGAGAGAGGGGGCTGGAGTGATAGCACAGCGGGTAGGGCGTTTGCCTTGCACGCGGCCGACCCGGGTTCGATTCCCAGCATCCCATATGGTCCCCTGAGCACCGCCAGGGGTAATTCCTGAGTGCAGAGCCAGGAGTGACCCTTGTGCATCGCCAGGTGTGACCCAAAAAGCAAAAAAAAAAAAAAAGAAATAGAGAGAGAAAGAGAAGAAAATTTCGTGCCATAGAGGTAGGTGTGGAGTGAGGGTGGTGGGAAGGAAACTGGAAATGTTGGTGGTGGGAAATATACACTGGTGAAGGAAAGGATGTTTGAACATGTATGACTGAAAGCCAATCAAGAACAACTTTGAAACTGAGTATCTCATGGAGATTCCATTTTTTAAAAACTGTTTTGTCAAGAGTGTCCATGACACACACCAGCCTTCCCTCACGAGGCAGCAGCTCCTTCCGGTAGGAACACGACTCACTCCCGTCAGACACCCTTGGACCATGACCCACAACTCAAACAATCAAATTTAATTCACACACAGACACACACACACACGCACACACACAGGAACAGGGGTGTGAGTCCACTGAAGTACATCACAACTCTGAACTATTGACCCAGTTGACCCCGATTACCCTTGAGTTCCTCCTCACCTGGGACAGGTGTTGTGGGTAGGGTGGAGCCCTCCTCCACAGTCTGCAGGGACAGCGATCACCCTCACTCTGGCCTCGCCTCAGCCCAGAGCCTCTGATCTTGGGCATACAACATGAAAACATGTCTATTGCTTCTCAGTGCAAGTGAACTAGACGGTCACTTTCTCGAGAATGAGCCCACAGGGGAACCAGGGTTCTATGGCAGTTGGGGATGGTCACCAGGGAAGTGAGGTCATTTTCCAGAGTTCTATGAGCTGATGAATTCCTTCCATCTGACCAAATGCCCTCCCCTGCTATGGCACCCACTGACTGAACCAGGGAGTTGAGAGTTTTCCCCGACTATCTGGAAATAGAATGTGGGTCCTAACTCTGAGGATTTAGTTCAACTGGATTTTCCATGTCTCCCCCGTCCAGGCTGACCAGACCCCTGGGCCCTGGACTCCAAAGTTGCGTCCTCCATCCCACAGGCCTGGGAATCCTCTCCCCTCTCTGGCTCCCTCCCCTCTGCAGAAGCAAATGTCACTGAGGGTTGGGACAGAATGTCAGGCTCAGGGAGGTAGGGCCTGTGCATGAGACAAGAGCTACTGGTGTCCCCCATAAGCACCAAAACTTGCCCCCCAGTCAGGTCATGACTTCCTCCCTCTCTACAGCTAGAGTGGAGGCAACTGTGTGTCAGAGTGTTCAGGATCCCGGTGTCCTACTCGATTCTCCTCATTCTGCTCTAAAAGCATCGAACTAATTTCCTCAGCAAACTGCCATCCCTGTAAGTGCCCTTCCCCCCAAAAGAAGGCCATGATGCTCAAGGAACTTGGCCCACTCAGTGGCCATGCACAGGGCCTCTGTCTGGGAAACACCTGCAGGGGCTGCATTCCCGGATGAGCTACAGGCACAAGAGTCTCCAGATGCCCACTCAGAGGGTAGGAGCAGAGGTCTGGCTGTCCCCTGTTGGGATATGACTCAGCCATTCCTCCTTCAGGGACACCAACCTCTCCTGCCCTCAAACACCCTCTGTCCCTGCATCTTGCTTGATCAGGAGCTTCTTCTTATGCTGAGACTCACCGAGCCAACAGAGATGGCCCTACAAGGGCGCCTGCTCGGAAGTTGCTGTGCAGTCTTGGGTGAGGGGCAGGTTTCCAGTGGAAGGCAGCGACTCTCCCTTGCTAACTGCATCCAAAATGGGAGCCATGTTCATTGCCATTGTAAGGGTGTCTGTGACAAGACCCATGATCTAGAGGCAAACATTGGCTGGTGCCCAAGTCAATGTGAAGCTGTGGTACATACACAGTCATACCTGTCAGCTCCTAAAGAAAGGTGACTATCTACCTATCTCTAACTCTACCCCTACCCACACTCCTACCCCACCCTTAACCCTATTAATAACCGTCTCCAAACCCTATCTGAAACCTAAACCTAGCCTAAACTTAACCAAACCCTATTCCTCAGCTTAACCCTAATGCCCTAACCCTAACCTAACTCCATCCTCAATTTCAACTCATCCTTAACTCTAACCACAACCACAAACCCTACCCTCGTCCTAACCCTTAACACTAAACACATTTCCAACCCTAACCTAACCAAACTGTAACCCTAACCAAATCCTAACCCACTCTACTCTAACCCAACCTTAACCTTAAACTGAAACCTAACCCTAGCCCTAACCCTATACCTAACTGTAACCCTAACCCTCTTCTTGCCCCTTACCTCTAACCTTATACTAAGCCCTACCCCTACCCTGACCTTGACTATGTCCCTACTAATACTCCTGTGACAACCCTAATCTACCCCAAACTAACCGGAACCCCAACCAATCCTAACCCTACCCCTATTTCTACCCCTTCTTCTAACCTTAACACCCTAAACTATACCAAATCTATCCCTAATCAACCCTAACCCAACCACAACCACAACCCCACTCTAATTCTAACCCTAAACAAACCCTACCCCTAGCTCTAACCCTAACCGTAAACACTAACCTTAACCCTAACCAACTCTAACTTTAACCCTGATCCTGACCCTGACACTGACCCCTACCCCATCCTCCGACCCTACCTCCTGACCCTGACCTCCACCCTGACTCTAATCCTAACCCTAAACCTAAACCCAACCCAGCCCAACTCTAACCCTAACCCTACCCTAATACTAACTCTACCCCTACTCCTACCCCTAGCCCAAACCCTAACTTGAACCTTCTACAACTAACCCTTAGTCTCTTACCCTAACCTCACCCTCACCCTCACTCTTACCCCCACCTTCAGGACCCTAATGGAACAATACCAATCCTAACCCCAACCCCTAATCCTAACCCTAGTTCTAACCTAAATCCCTAACCCGAACTCTAAACCTAACCACCCATTCACCTCCCCGAAACTTACTGTTCAGAAACTGTGCACCAAGTGGTCACCTGTCATCAACCCATATCTATCGGATGCCATTGAGGCAGACTTACCTGGCAGCGCATGATATGCCAAATGCACATGGAACTGTATGTGGTAGGCATCAATACTGACAAGCAACTGCACGGCTTGAGGAAACACTGGCATGCTCTCTTTAGAAGGACGGCACTGTAGAAGAAGATTATGAGCAATGTGACAAGCAAAACGATTGCAGTGTGGGGAAGAACCCTCACACTGAAGAAAATATGTCCCATAGTCCAGGGTAGGAATCATCCTCCATGCTGCGTAGGAAGGATGCTGGTTAATGTGATGATATCCATGCTTTGTCAGCCTCTGTGACACTAAGTGGCATGTTTTTGTTGTTGTTGAGGAAAGACATAAGCATGAATCAGTAGTTCAGAGATTTCAAGGGAAGCAAGTGATCTTAAAGAAAAAGAGGATGACACTGTGATATTCGAAATCAACCTACCAAGTCATAAACAACTTGTTATGGCATGAGAACGAGGCAGGAGAGAATGTCTGTAGAGGGAAATGCTTCCGTTAGCCATGAAAAAAGAGCCAAGTGGGCCTCTCTGGCTCCTGATCAAGCTGCTGCTTAACAGCCATGATCCCAGAGACTCAGAAACAGATCTCGGAACCCAGTGGCTTTTGGCAGAAAAGTGTCCAGACTCCGCATTAGGTTACCAGCCCCTGGTATTTCAGAATTTCAGAATTCCAACATCGCACAGCTACGCGACATCATAAGCTATTCCTATTCAGCAATAGAAAACCAATTGTCAGTGTTGCCTTTTCAGCAGACCTGAGTGCCGGGGTAAAATCCCAAATAATAATGGTGGGCCTGCTGTCAAAATATTGAATGTGATCAAAGTAGAGAGAGAGAGTAATGAGGAAATCATCTGCCACACAGTAAGGGGAGGGTGTGGGATGTGGGGCATACTGGAGTTTTTGGTGGTGGAAAATGTCCACTAGTGAAGGGATGGGTGTTTCATTATTGTATGACCAAACCTTAAAACCAAAAGCTTTGTAACTACTCTCACAGTGATTCAATAATCACTGTACCACTGTCATCCCATTGTTCATCAATTTACTCAAGCAGGCACCAGTAATGTCTGCATTCTGAGACTTATTGTTACTGATTTTGGCATATAGAATACACCACGGCTAGCTTGCCAGGCTCTGCCGTGAGGTTGGGATACTCTCGGTAGCTTGCCAGGCTCTCTGAGAGAGACAAAGGAATCGAACCTGTGTCAGCCCCATGCAAGGCAAACGCCCTACCTGCTGTGCTATCACTCCAGCCCAATTCAATTAACAAATTTATAAAAAATAAATATATCGATTAAGAAAAAAGAGCCAAGTAGTATTTCATGACAACAAAACATAAAATAAGACTCATTCAGTGCTTCAGACAAATGCAGCAAATGAGCAGAGAAGTAAATTTCAGATACTGCTTCAATAGAAATGAAAAGGTACGCAGAACCGTGATCACATGAATTTGAGGTACTCTGAATAACCTCTCATGAGCAGGCAACCAAAAGACTATCTTTTCTTGAATGTTCCTGGGGTCATAGACAGGAATACTCAAGCAGGGTTTATTCCTACCTCTATGTTGTGACAAATCCTGGCAGTGTCGAGGATAAATCCTTCCATATAGAAGGCCACGTGTTAAATTCCAGCTGGCCAAGTGGGAGGAAGTGCTCTACATGCTGCATTAGCACTCCCGGTCCCAAAGGAGGGAATATAAATCAAAAGTTGTAGAATACTGTTAATAGCAATGTGCACCATCATGAGTATGAATGGGGACAAGTAGTATTAGTGCCACAGTGTTACAGGATAATTTTGCATGTGTGTGAGAGAATGACAGAGAGGGACAGTAGGTCAGGAAGCAAGAAGAAACTATGTGTGTGATGTCCAATCAAGCCATCAAAAGGACACAGCAAACAAACATGCCAAGGGCTCAGAGCAAACAACCTAATGCATATTGGAAAAAGTAGAGATGTGAGAACGAGTATTGACCTGTTCTTGTGTTCAGCCTGCGAGAGAGTGATTTCAAAAGTGCATCTTACATTGTGAGGAATGAACTTTTGAAAGCATCTGTGTTCACCTGAATCCATGTACTCAGCCCATGAGGATGTTAGCCCCATAGCCCCATGATTTTTCTCTTATTTCTGTCTCTTTCCTTAATCCTGAGGTAATGACTGCTTCCTTCAAAGCCTGTTCGCCCGTGCAGGTGCCTAGCAACTGCACTGTTACAGGGACCGGAACAGTAAGAACTGGCTGACATCAACTCCAAACAAAAAAACCTCAATAAACTAGGAGTACCCAGAACTGAGGCAGTGGATCCCTGCTGAAGCAGAGTAAGCAAAACCCCAAGGGTGAGTGTGTTCTTGAGATTTGGCAATCAGGGTAAGAATGGGGCAAAAAGAGCTTCTAAACATGGGGAGAATATTCAACTCCTACAAGCACTGATGCATATAATGCATATACCAGGATTAAAAATGAAAAGGAAGACTTTCTGAAATTATTTCAGGCTTTGGGCAGCATGATCCCTGGCCACCCTCCAAGGAACTTTACATTCCAAACAATGGAAGAAGATGATCTGAGAACTTGTTTGATCTTAGAACTGATCTTAGAACTAACAGAGGCTCAAAGAAAAGGGGCATCCTACCTGATTCTGAGTGGTCCCTTTATTACTTGGTCCTATCAGCTTTAGAATCTTAAAATTAGAAGGGCACACTTTCCTCTCAGATCAGGCACGAGACAAGGATGTCCACTCTCACCACTCCTCTTCAATATAGTACTGGAAGTACTTGCGATAGCTATTAGACAAGAAAAAGAGATTAAGGGCATCCAGATAGGAAAGGAAGAAATCAAACTCTCACTATTTGCAGACGATATGATACTATATCTAGAGAAGCCTAAAGCCTCTACTAAGAAACTCTTAGAAACAATAGATTTATACAGTAAAGTTGCAGGCTACAAAATCAATACCCAAAAATCCATGGCCTTCATATATGCAAACAATGAGGCAGAAGAAAGGGTCATGAAAAAAGGAATCCCATTCACAATCGTGCCCCAGAAAATCAAGTACCTCAGAATCAGCTTAACCAAGGAAGTAAAAGACCTCTACAAAGAAAACTACAAAACGCTACTCCATGAAATCAAAGAAGACATGAGGAAATGGAAACATATACCCTGCTCATGGATAGGGAGAACCAATGTTGTCAAAATGGCAATACTCCCCAAAGCATTATATAGATTCAACGCGATCCGTATAAGGATACCCATGACATTCTTCAAAGAAATGGATCAAGCAATCTTAAAATTCATATGGAACAAAAAACGTCCAAGGATAGCTAAAACAATTCTTGGGAAAAAGATGATGGGAGGCATCACCCTCCCCAACCTCAAACTTTACTACAAAGCAGTAACAATTAAAACAGCATGGTACTGGAACAGAGGCAGAGCCGTAGACCAATGGAACAGGGTGGAATATCCCTACACACAACCCCAAATGTATGATCATCTAATCTTCGATGAGGGAGCAAGAGATGTGAAGTGGAGCAAGGAAAGTCTCTTTAACAAATGGTGCTGGCACAACTGGACAACCACATGCAAAAAAATGGGCTTAGACCTTGACCTGACACCATGCACAAAAGTCAGATCAAAATGGATTAAAGACCTCAACATTAGACCACAAACCATAAGGTACATTGAAGACAAGGTCGGCAAAACCCTCCATGATATTGAAGATAAAGTTATCTTCAAAGGTGACACGGAACTAAGCAATCTAGTAAAAACAGAGATCAACAAATGGGACTACATTAAACTAAAAAGCTTCTGCACCGCAAAAGATACAGTGACCAGAATACAAAGACTATCCACAGAATGGAAAAGGATATTTACACGATACCCATCAGATAAGGGGTTAATATCAATGGTATATAAAGCACTGGTTGAACTCTACAAGAAGAAAACATCCAACCCCATCAAAAAATGGGGCGAAGAAATGAACAGAAACTTTACCAAGGAAGAGATACGAATGGCCAAAAGGCACATGAAAAAGTGCTCTACAAGACTAATCATCAGAGAGATGCAGATCAAAACAACCGTGAGATGCCACCTCACACCACAGAGACTAGCCCACATCCAAAAGAACAAAAGCAACCGCTGTTGTACAGGATGTGGGGAGAAAGGGACCCTTCTACACTGCTGGTGGGAATGCCGACTGGTTCGGCCCTTCTGGAAAACAATATGGACGATTCTCAAAAAATTAGATATGGAGCTCCCATTTGACCCAGAAAGACCACTTCTGGGAATATATCCCAGAGAATCAAAAAAGTATAACCAAAATGACATCTGCACATGTATGTTCATCGCAGCACTGTTTACAATAGCCAGAATCTGGAAAAAACCCGAATGCCCTAGAACGGATGACTGGTTGAAGAAACTCTGGTACATCTATACAATGGAATTCTATGCAGCTGTTAGAAAAAATGAGGTCATGACCTTTGCATATAAGTGGATCAACATGGAAAGTATCATGCTAAGTGAAATGAGTCAGAAAGAGAGAGACAGACATAGAAAGATTGCACTCATCTGCGGAATATAGAATAATAGACTATAAGACTAACGCCCAAGAATAGTAGAATTAAGTACCAGGAGATTGTTTCCATGGCTTGGAGGCTGGCCTCTCATTCTGGGTAACTCAGGGAAGGGACCACCAAGTAAAATGTGGTCGGAGGTCATGTGGGGGAAGGGTGATGCAGGCTGAATACAGACTAGAGACTGAACACAATGGCCACTCAACACCTTTATTGCAAACCACAACACCTAATCAGAGAGAGAGAACAAAAGGGAATACCCTGCCATAGTGGCAGGGTGGGGTGGGGGGAGACCGTACTGGGGAGGGGGGAGGGATGTTGGGTTTACTGGTGGTGGAGAATGGGCACTGGTGAAGGGATGGGTTATCGAACTTTGTATGGGGGAAACATGAGCACAAAGATGTATGGATCTGTAACTGTACCCTCACGATGACTCTCTAATTAAAAATAAACTAATTAAAAAAAACAGGCTTGTATGCAGTAAGAAGCTGACTCTCTTTATATTACAGGACTTTGTGGCTTAGCTGCAACAGAATGCGATGATTCCTCAGATTTGGAACAATTGCCTTGTACCTGTCTCTCCCATGCCAAAGTTTGGCAGTGGGGATATGAGCCTTGTATAGCCCCGTGGCAATTATAAATGCAAAAGCTAATCCCAAGATCAATATCTCTATGGATCAATTGACAAGAACTGACATTTGGGTAGATAGAGAACTACAATCTGCTTACGGCAGTAAGGTTAGTTCCCAAGTTAGTAGCTGTCCTCTAAAAGCTTGGGGGAAAAATCCACTCCAAGATTCACAGTTCAGGGGCTGGAATGATAGCACAGAGGTAGGGCGTTTGACTTGGGCGTTCGATTCTAACCATCCCATATGGTCCACAGAGCACCGCCAGATGTGATTTCTGAGTGCAGAGCCAGGAGTCAGCCCTGAGTATCGCCAGGTGTGACCCAAAAAGGCAAAAAAAAAAAAAATAGATTCACAGTTCATCCCTTTGTTAATGTTAAACAAGGGACTGAGTAACCTATGTGGATGTCAACGATCATTTGACTAAGATTGTTCCCATTTCATGGAGCTCAATATATACTGCTGCATATGTTGTCCTTTGACAAGGCTAAAATAGATTGCTATTGGGCTTTAGGACTGGTAAAACAAAAGGAAAATTCAATGATTATATTAAAGCTTGCAGTAACGTAGAGCTGATATGATGCTGTGCCTAGCAGAAATGCATGCAGCTAAAGCACAGGGCTATTATTTATTGAGCATGGTAATATAATCTTAAATGTGAGTAGTAAAATGAAGTTTACCATCAAAGTATCTGCAGTAGGTTTTTTATTTTGTTTTGTTCTGTTGTTTATTTATTTATTGAATCACCATGAGATACCGTCACAAAGCTTTTGTGTTTGAATTTTGGTCATACAATGATGAAATACCCATCCCTCTACCATTACACATTTTCCACCACCAAATCCCCAGTTTTCTCTTCTTGCCCCAGCCCAATGCTTTCCCTACCTGTGTGGTGACAATTTCTCTCTCTACTTTGATTACATTGAATATTTAGACACCAGTCTCCCATTATTATTTGGAATTTTCCCAACACCATTCAAACCTGACAAAAAAGCAATGCTAGACAATTTGTTTTGTATTGCTTATTATGAATAGCATATAGTGTCATGCAGCTTCTCTCCTGGAATTCTATACTTTTAATATGTAGGTTTTAGAGAGATCTCTGCAGTGAGCTGCTCAGTTCTGAGGTTTGTTTGTGTCTCTGGATCATGGTCCTTTAGGATCTTAATAAGTAGCTGGGGGCATTTCATGGGTGTCACCTAAGAGTCCCATCAGCGGCGGGAAGGAGAGGGACCAGCTCCTCCCCTGTCCCATGAGGTCTGGTGTTTTCCGCTACTGCTCTCACATACCTGGGCTTTTCATTGAGTTCTGGAAGATGGCAGCCACTGGATTTCGGAGGGGGCAGGCAGAGGGACAGCACTTGCTCCCATCTGGAGTAGCCCGGTGAAAGTGGCCTACTGCAAATTCTGGAAGCATCTCTGCAGCTAGCTGATCAGTTCCAAGATTCCTTTGTGCGTCTCTACTATCTGCATAGTTAGAAAATTATAGGACCAGTATGTAACAGCAGACTGCACCATTCAGATAGATAGTTTTCTAAGTAAACATAGAATTCAGAGAGGCAATGAATGCTACAAAAGGATTACAAGTCTCAACCATAATCTCAGAAGAGCAACTTGACCATCAGACAATTTCAAAGTAAGTCAATGAATGACAAATATTGGTAACAGTGACTGTTTCGTTTCATTTCTTTGTGACACACCAGGCAGCACTCAGGGACTACTCCTGGCTCAGGGCTCAGGAACCACTATAGCATGGCTTAGGGGACCCTATGGAGAGCCAGGGATCAAGCTTATTATGGGCTTGTGAAAGGAAAGTGTCTTAGCTGCTATAACCTTGATCCAGGCCCTGATGGAAGCACACTTCAAGAATATGAAATGATGCACAGTTCTTCAAAAACTAGAAATTGAATTTCCATATGCCCCTGCAATACCACTTCTGGGAATATATCCTGAGGATGCAAAAAAGCACAATAGAAATGACCTCTGTACCTATATATTCATTGCAGCACTGATTACCATAGCCAAAATCTGGAAACAACCCGAGCGCTCTAAAACAGATGATTGGTTAATGAAACTTTGGTACATCTACACAATGGAATACCATGCAGCTGTTAGGAGAGATGAAGTCATGAAATTTGCTTGTAAATGGATAGACATGGACAGTATCATGCTAAGTGAAATGAGTGAGAAAGAGAGGGATAGACATAGAAGGACTAACTCATGTGCAGTATAGAATAACATCACATGAGACTGACACTCAAGGACAGTAGATACAAGGGCCAGGAGGATTGCCCCCTAGCTGGAAGCCTGCTTCATAAACGGAGGGGAAAATACAGATGAAATAAGGAGGGGATCACTAAGAAAATGGCTGAAGGACTCAGTCGGGATGGGAGATGTGTGCCGAAAGTAGATAATGGACCAAACATGATGACCTCTCAGTGTCTGTGTTGCAAGCCATAATGCCCAAAAGTAGAGAGAGAGTATGGGGAATATTGTCTGCCATGGACACAGGCGGAGGGTGGGAAAGGGGGGGGTATACATGGGATATCGGTGGTGGGGAATGTGCACTGGTGGAGGGATGGGAGTTCGATCATTGTGAGATTGTAACCCAACCATGAAAGCTTTGAACTATCTCACAGTGATTTAATAACATTTTAAAAACAAAGAATATGAAATAAAATTAATATTTCCCTGTGCTCTGTAGAAACACTTGGCAGGCAAAGAGAACAGAAGGATGTGGCCGAGATGTGATCCTGGGGGCCGCACGTGTGTGGCCTCTCCGCAGCTGCACAAGCTTGACTCCAGAGGCCAGCTAAACTACTTTTGGTATGGGAAGCTCCTTGCAGATTGTCTCCAGACTGAGAACTGAGCCTCGACTCCATGCCTGCCCAGGAGGGGAAAGGTATTTCTCTATCTCGCCTTTTTCCTTCCCGGGAGTGACTGGCGTGGCGACCACCATATTATGAGGACCGAATATGAGAGTTACAAGCTTGCAGTGATCCCATATCTGGAAGAAATTTCCCTGGACTTAGTTGCGAAAATACAGAAATCCAAAACCGCATGGCCGCTATTGCGGCTGCACGATCTCATATCTCTTCACAACAGGTGTGACTCTAGTGGGGAACTCCTAACAATAATAGTGAGGTTTTTGTTGAAATATTGAATGTAACCAAACTAAAGAGAAAGTAAAGTGAAATTTATTAGTTCGGGGGGGGGGGATGGAAGGTGTACTGAGTTTTTGGTGGTTTTTTTTTGGTGGTGGAATATGCACACTTGTGAAGGGATGGTTGTTTCAGCATTGTATAACTGAGACTTAAACCTGATAGCATTGTAATTTTCCACATGGTGATTCAATAAAATAAAAAATAAATAAAAAAGAGAACAGAAGGATGCATAAAGCAACAGGTGTGCAAAGGAGTGAAAACGGCCAAGAGTAACATCAGGTCATGCTCATTCAAGTGAGGCGTGTGACACTAAGTGAGAATAAAAACACATTCTAAAAACACAAGAATGGTTCCGTGGCTTATCATTCCAAGCAAGTGAAGTGAGTGTAGCACCTGACCAGTTAGTAGATCCAAAGAAATCTGCAGGGAATGATTAAAGATGCGCATACCTTTCTAGAGCAGGAACCCCAAAGACCCATTGCTGAATACCAATGTACATTCACACTTCCTACTAACCACAAACAGCACTTACTCCCCTCCCCACTCCACCCCCTAAACGGCCATCCTGAACCACAACTAAGGGGTCCTTGAACAATACATACGCTCTGGATCTAGTAGATTACATATGTTCCACCATATAAAAACTGAGAGTTCATTCATGAGTTACCCATTGTAAAAACTGAAAAGTCAGAACACAGTTGAATGCAACAAAACCTTTTCCCCTAATTGTGAATAAATGTGCATGTGACATGACACACTTCTGAATACCAATGTACATACACACTTCCTCCTAAGTACAAACAGCACATACTCCCCTCCCCAGACCCCTGTGTGTGAGTAACTCACCTCTGCACAGCACCTCCCTCTCAGGCACCACCATCTCAGCGGGAAGCGAACAGTGTTGTCGCAGGAGTAGGAGCAGTCTCGGGGTTCTCTGTTGGATCACGGTGAGCACCAAGCCAGGCATGCTTGTCAGGGTTCTGGAGGTTGACAGGAAAACCTAGATAAGAGGCATGTAATGCTTGCCAAAACCCCACGCACATGGTCAGAGACATGACACAAGTTAAAGTGCTCAAGGGTTGACTGTAAGTGGTCACTGGCACGATGTCCAGCACAGTCCATTTCAATGAATTTCCCCTTTAGATCTTTCTGTGGGTGGTGTTCACCCAGTGCTCTCAGATCTGTATGCTCCTACTACTTCATCAATCGCTGTGCAGAGGCAAAGAGCTGTGTGAGGACACCATACCCTCCATCTGACGATGAGCACTAGTCATTACTTCATAGAGTGGGAAGCAATATGTAAATCTACAATTCCCTAGGCTGTCACACAGGGCCTCAGACATGTTAAGTTTATAGCCTTTCCACTGCACGTGAACAACTGTGAATTCTTAGCTCACTCACACTACAAAATGAATGCAGTATTAGAAGTAGTGTTCCACTGAACACTTCATGATCTTTTAGAACTGCTCCCTTCAGACAGTCCCTAAGACAGGGCAGTCATGATCTTCTTATAGTAACACTCTATTATAGTAACTACCCTAAGTGTGTAGTGCACCCTGTGTGTATAGCTACCCTAAGTGTATAGGGTATAGTAACTACCCTAAGTGTAGCAGTAGCAAGGCAGGGGTCCTACCTCTAATTAGAGCTCAGATGTTCTGATCTGGTGCTCATCAGGTGCCCATCCATCACTCCAAAGAGAACCTAATGACAGAAAGAGTCAGGATGGCACATTTCTGGTGAACACAAGGGTGCCCGGCACTGAAAGCATCTGAACACTGCTAGGCATCACTGGCCTGCACACAAACGGGAACAGATGTTTCACACATATCGAAATCTATATTCAGTCCTTGCAGCTCAGTGCCCTACCCACACAAACGGATGAATCCTGCTGTCTCCAAGCATCACAGGACCTGAGGAGCATTTGAGCCACTGTCCCAACTGAGCACCACCACACCGTTCAACCATTCACACAAACATCACGTGCAGCAGCCACCATGTCCCCAAAGATCACTGAAAAAAAACCAGAAAACCAAAGACATTAAAAAAACTCTGACAGTGATAACAATTGGGACTATTAGACAAATCTCACCTGCATGCTTTGCGTATCACCACCAAATACGAAGAAGGAAAAACGGAAGTTGTGAATATTAAGACCTGGACAAGAAGCAAACCAACCACAGCATGACATCTGCCTGGTGCAGGCATCAGAATCTGATTCACTCACAGGACAAATCAAACCTCACCTCATTGAACAGGTGGGTATACCCCATACAAGCTGGCCTAAAGAGCATGACATGAAGCACCAAGCCCAGTCACTGAACTCCTCAGGCACTTGAATAATTAGAAATGACCAGCAAGTCCTGTGATCACCAGGTGGGAGACCACCCATCAAAAAGAACTTTCAAAACGTCATTTGGGTGCCACCCCCAGCAATGCTCAGGAATCCAACAAACACCATATGGTTCCGGGATGAGAAGCACGAGGATCATTCTGGGAAATGATTTCTCAGAGCCCAAAACCAAAGGCAGAAACCGAGCACACAATGGGGTGCCCGAGAGCATTTTCAAGAGAAGCAGGGGGTCTCTCGCTCCCTCCCTCCCGCCCACATCTCCAAATCGCTCTCAGAAAATCCACTTTGCCTCAGAGAGGGGAAAAGCACAGCGTCTGTCGGGCCCCAACGGGTCCATCTGTGGGCCCAGCTGAGCACTGTGCGGGGAGGGCCAGCGCTCCTGGGGGCGTCACTGCAGGCTAAGCGGTCAGGAGAGGTGGTGAACAGGACTCAAAGCCCAGGGCCTGCGAGCATGCAGAGGCTTTAGGCGCCCTGGGCGGGACCCCGGCCTGTGGTGGCTGAGGGGAACGCACTGCTAGATCTGGAGCCCTCCAGAGAAAATAGGGACCAAACCACACTAGGAGGTCGGCCTAGGACAGCAGCCCCTCAATCACAGCCGCCCCACCCCCACCCCCAGATACAGCTCTGTGAGGGGGTTCCGGCAGGAAGGAGCCCCCTCCCCTGAAAAGCATGAAAGTGCCCCAGAAGCAGGCCACAGCCTGAGGCCCTGCTGGAAAGGAGGCCACACACCAGGCCTTACACAGGTGAGGCCACAGCCCCAGCGTTACAGAGGGGTGGCCACACCCCCAGGGGACAGGGAAGAAAAGCCAAATCCCCCTGAGACAGAGAAGTGTGGCCACACCTCTAGTCTTTACACAGGCGAGGCCACACCCTCAGGTATCACACAAGTTAGGACACCCTCCCAGTTGTCACACAGTCCAGCCTATCCCCTCAGCAGTCACACAGGGGAGGCCACACCCCCAGGCAACTGGAATGGGAGGCTACAGCCCTCAGTCCTCAAGAGTACAGGTAAGTGGAAGAGAGCAGCTTCTCCATACAAATTGTCTGAATGGGGAAAAAAGAAAAAGAAGAGGCCATAGAGACAGTACAGAGGGTAGGGCTATTGCCTCATACAGGGACGACCCAGGTTCAAACTCCAGTACACCAAGCACCACCAGGATGGATCCCTGAGTACTGAGTCAGGCATCAGCCCTGAGCACAGCCGGGTGTGAAAAAAAGTTTGCTATTTCTTCATTTCCCTGACACTGCATACTGTCCCCCACCAGGGGGAAAAAGGAGCAAGACCTAGTGATCTGCTGGAAGCAGGAAAGATTGACAAAGCATGCCTTCCTTGTGTATAAGGAAGTGTGCGTCCATGTGAGCCTAGTAGGCAGATTGACCGGGACCTTGACAAAGAATCTTGGCCACGGGAGTATGATGCCACAAACAGGTCAACCTGTAGCTGCAGGGCGAGAGCATCAGCAGCCTGACGGTGCCTTCAGGCTTCCTGACACCTCAAAATTGCTGCTGTGCTTTGGGCAGACCCCAGCACACTGGGACCAAGTTTCCCAAGAAATTAAACAGCCAAAAGTTAGGTATGTGAGAGCCATGCCCACAAACCACGTCTGGCTCCGCTAGACAAGCTCATTTATTGACCATATTTCAGAGACCCATAGATAAATCTCAAAAGAGATCAAAAGCCAGAGACACAGCACTGAGTCCCGGAAGACACCACAGAACTGGAGATCACTCCAGGCCCCAGACTGAGCCACTTTCACCGGTGCACGCCAGATGGAGCAGGTGCCGTCTCTCACTTACTCCAATGGAATCCTGGCGACTAAGAGCTTCCACAAGCAAGGCCCAGTATTTGGGTTCCAGGACAAAATCTCCATGCCACAAGACAGCAGAGGTGCAGCTGTTAGAAAAGATGAAATCATGAAATTTGCAGGATCAACACGGAGAGTATCCTGCTAAGTGAAATGAGTCAGAAAGAGAGGAACAGATATAGAAGGACTGCACTCATTTGTGGAATATAAAGTCACAGAATGGGAGATAACACCCAAGGATAGTAGAGATTAGGGCCAGGAGGATCACTCCACAGCTTGGAAGCCTATCTTATGTGCTGGGGGAAAAGGCAGGTGGGATGGAGAAGAGACCACTAAGTAAATGATGGTTGGAGAAATCGCTCAGGCTGGTAGATGCGTGCTGAAAGTAGACTATGGACCAAACACAATAGCCGCTTATTGACTATATTGGAAACCATGACACCCAAAAGGAGAGAGAAAGAGGGAATGTGTCTGCCACAGAGGCAAGGGTAGGAAAGGGTGAGGGTGGTGGAGGGACACTGGGAACATTAGAGGTGGAGAATGGGCACTGGTGGAGGGACGGGTATTCCAACATTGATTGAAGCGTAATCATGAATGCTTGTATGTTTGTAACTGTACAGTTACAAAAGAAAAGGAACCGAAGAGATAGTACAGTGGGTGGGCACATTCCTTGCATGCAGCCAAGCCGAGTTCAACCCTCAGTACCCCACAGGGTTCCTGAGCCCACCAGGGGCAACCCGTGAATGAAGTGCAATAAGCCCTGGGCTCCTGAGGATGTGCCCCTCCCCAAATTAATGAAAATAAATCTGCCCAACCTATTCAAGCCCGAACAGCGAGGAATCCTCACAGCACTTCGGGGATCTGGGTTTTTGTGCAACAGAAGACAGCACCATCAAAGCTACATGACCGCAGAACAGGGAGATAGCTCCGCGAGCCTGACACTGCATGTTCCCAGAGCAATGCCTGGGGTGACCACTCACCCACCCCCCACCTCCCTAACACCCCCACACACTCCACACACCCACACCCACACAGAACCACACCCCATACAGAGCCAGTTGTGAGTAATCCCTGAGAAATGCTCTGTGTGACCCCCAACCAAAATAAATAAATCCAACAAAGTGAAACGAAACTGAAAGACTGCAGTGACTGACATTAGGGACTTCGTGTTAGTAAGGGCTCTACATTGAACAGGCATAGTGAACAGGATATCCGGGTCTATCTTTAATCTGGCTGAGACCATCACTGGCATAAGTCCTAGAAGGCATGCAAAAGCAGAAGAATAAGCAACAGTCCAAGCCCATAAAAGGCAAAACACCCAACTGCAGAGGGCGAAGGGAAAGGAAGTCAGGTAGAGTTACCTGAGTTTTAGGGCCAGGGTAACAAGGAAGGAATAAGCCAATCAGGCAAAAACACCACCCTGAGTACTGGGAGGGAGCCAGTCCAAGGAAGGCAGGTGCAAACCCGAGAGAGGGCATAAAAGGGGATGCTTACAGCAAGGCAGTGTTGCCCTCTGTGCAGGGGACCCTGGTCGACCTGTCACATATGCTTGGCTCACAATTTTTATTCTGTCTTGTTCCTCGGATCACGGACCCTAACAAAAACCAACAACAAAGAAAGCTCCATGAGACAGGTGGAGGGTAGTGGATGGTTCACAATGTTTTGCAGGCAGGGAAATCAGCTCCGGATTCTGGAACATCTAACGAAGCAGGTTCCTGGCTGACAGGGCAGACTTGGAATACCAAGTCAGAGCAGAGATATGAGTATAGAAACAATTCTTTAGATGTTCTGCTAAATTCTGAACCCGGAAGACAGAAGGGATTAGTTAAAGGATGGAGGTACTAAGCTGTGATGTTGTGGCAAGGATGTGTATGAGGCTGGGGAGAATCAAACCCAAAGGAAGAAGAGTCCAAATTCAGAAGAATGAGGAAAGGAGGGGAGGGAGAAGGAGAGAAAGGGGAAAAGGGGAGGGAGGGATAAAAGGGAGGGAGAGAGAGAACGGGAGAGACAGGAGGCAGGTGGGATATGGAGGAGGATGAAGGGGAATGAAGGGAATGGAGGGAATGGAAGGAGAGGGAGAGGGAGGGGATGGAGGAGACTGTGACAGGAGGGGGCGGGTGGTACAAAGCCCTAAACACTGGTCTTTATCTTTTTAAATAAGTTATTTATCTTATTGAATCACCATATGGAAAGTTACAAAGCTTTCAGGCTTATGTCTCAGTTATACAATGCTGAGGTGGGAACAATGCACCCAGTATCTCCACCTATTGCCACTCCTGGAAGCCCAGTCAGACGTGCAGCAGGACTAGTGCTCCCTGGGCAGCACGAGTCCTATGGGCTGAATGACAAGAAATCAATCGTTTCTGTTTGCAGCTCCCACAGCCCCTCTCTGAGTCTCTAAGTCCCTTCTTCAGCACCTCAGCTCCATTCAGCCAAGTGTCTCAGCACCACACCCATGTGCATGGCAGCTCTGCCGGCCCCTGTGAGGCCAAGACACACCCTGGATATAGGGCACAGGGGAGGAAGGGATCTGGAAGGCTGCTTGGAGGAGGGTAATGCTGTGAGTCCTGAAGACAAGTAGGTGGTCACAAGGTCTGTGTCCTCCAGGAAGACTGAGCATCTGGGACCACAGTTTACTTTAAAATTAGAAGGAGGAGTGGTCAGAGTGGTCATTCGAAGGCCAAGGTGATCGTCTTGTTCACAGCCGACCCATTCAATCCCTGTTACCCCAGATGATCCCCGGAACCAGGAGTGATCCTGTAGTGCAAAGCCTGGGGGAAGCCCTGATCACAGCCAGGTGTGTCCTAAAAAACAGAATGAATGAGATCAGAAGGCAAAAAGGATGGTAACTATTATTGAATCATAGATCAGATTGGCCTACACTCGTCATTATACCAGTATGGTGAAAACCGAATGTGAGGGCTGGAGAGATAGGACAGCAAGTCGGATGCTTGCCTTGCACTCGATTGAGCCCTGGCTCCACCGGTGATCCCTTATGTCCTGCCATGAGAACAGAGCACCGAATAGCCAGATGCTCGGTGTGTGCCATCCGGAGCAGGGCCTCTCTGTGGGGCAGCCCCGCATCCACAGCACAGACAAGATGACTCAGGGATGCCAGCAGCACAAGGCAGAGGGGCAGAAGGAGTCCGCACAGTCGCCAGGCACCTTGGCCCAAACCGCACACCGCGCAGTATAACCTCTCACCCTCATGCACACAGGCCTGCAAAGGGACAGCGGTGGGTGGCCCCTGCCTCCCCGCGGAGGCGACCCAGTGCCAGACTTGAGCCAGCCCCACGTGGGGTTTGGGACTGGACCCAAATAGAGGCTCCCCTAATAGCAGTCCCGCACGCACATCCCACCGGGCTCTCTCACAGCAGCCCCTTCCAGCCTCTCCTGCACTTGCCCCTTCGGACTGGGGCAGTGGTTGCTGCCCCCTCCCCCACCCCTTTAGAGCCAGAGCCTGGGCCCTTTAAAGGCGCCAAATGACAGCAGTGGTGGGGGCTGGTGCGTGGGGCCCGGGCCCAGGCCAGGGCCAGGGATGGGCACAGGGCTTGAGACATCCTGGCCGCCCGATGGGGGGCCGAGCCCAGCTGGTGGGGCTCGGAACCCCAGGGCTGCGGCTCTAGGCTGGCAGGTAGGGGGTCAGTAACCGCGCGGCCACCGCGCCCCACCCTCCAAACCCAAGGGCAGCCCTGGCGGGACTGGATGCACGAGGCGACAGCTGGGCTGTAGGGCCGCTGGCCGCCCTGCCTGCGCTCTCCAGGAGCCGTCCTGCGGCCACGCGCTGGCCCCAGCTCTGGCCACCTTGCACCGAACCTGGCCGCGCTGCCCTGCCCTGCCGCTCAGGAGCGCGCCTGAGGCCATGCACACTGCCCCCTGCCCGGGACCCGCCCGCCCTCGGGCGCTTCCGGACACTGGTCAGCCTTGGGCTTGGCGGGGCGGGCAGCCTGGACAACCACCATGCCAGAGGCCCATACGCGGCGCCTTCCAGCCCGTGGGTGACCGCTGCCCCCGGGGGAGCCCCAAGGACACCCTCTCGGCGCGAGTCTGGAGAGCACCCAGGCCTGCGTCTGGGGGAAGTTTCTGGGACTGGAAAGATCAGGCGGGAGACAGGTGCCCGGCCTGGGCGCCAGGGAGAGGAGGGGTTCGGGAGGGGACTTTGAGCCTATTTGAACACAACTTGGGGGTCAGTGCTCAGCTCGGGCTACCCCAGAGAGAGGAGGCGCGGTGGGAGGGCGCTCCCGGTATCCGTGAAAGCGGGTGCTTGGCTGCGTGGGGCTGCGGATGGGGAAGTTGGAGGCTGTGGGTGCTCATGCACCTGCCAGGACAGGTACCACCAGCCTTGCAGCGGCGGCTCCCCGAAGCGCGCCCGTCTGCACTGGTCTTGCGCGTGGCCCTGGGCCCTTCCCTGGTTCTGCTCGGTCTACTCGCAGGGAAAAGTCTGAAGACGTTTATGCCCAGGGAGATTCTGCAGTGCACCCTCCCATCTGTGACTGAGCGGGCTGTCCAATATCTGTCCCGGGTGGTGAGATGGGGGAGAAAAGTGGGAACTTTGGGCTTCTTTCTCCTCTGCAGAGCCTCTGCCTGTGTTTGCTCAACCCTGTTTGTGTGCAACGGGTTCCCCAAAGGGGAATCAAGGGAGATGCTTTGGGTGGGAACGTCCGGTGCCTGGAGGGCCCTCTGCTATGGAAGCAAGGTCACTCTTGCCCATGTGGTCTTGGCAGCTGCAGTTACATAAACCGGGCACAGCCAGGTTTGTGTGTGTGGGGGGCGGGGTGGAGGGGGTGGAAGGTGGGGGACGCTGTCCTTGAACAATGCCTCTCCCAGGGCACTGACCCACCCTGGAGGTGCCTGGACTGGGTGATACTTGCCCTGGGCTGTGACTGTGCTGGCTGACCTGGCTGAGAATGTGGGGTGCTGAAGCCTGGAAGGCTGCCTGTGGGCAAACACAGACCAGGTGGGGCAGGACCTGTGTCCTGTGACCTTTTGGTAGCAAAAGAACTAAGTTGGAAGCTGTATAGGGTGGCCACCCACCCTTGCATCACTAGCCAAGTGGGACAGAAACAATTGTTGTGGGGGGGAGTGGGCTGTGCCTTCCTCAGAAGCGCTATCTTGCCTCCTGATATCTTCAGCAGCAAGGCTGAAGGATTGATTTTTTAAAAATTGATTTGTTTGAGAAGGACAGAGCCCAGGAAGACCCAGCTTCTAGAGCCAAAAGTGTGGCGTGAGAGGAAATAGGGCAGCCACCGTCCAAGGTGGGGACAGTACCCTGTGCTCCTGGCGAGGTAGCCAGCTGGGACTCCATGGACACAACTGTGGGGACAAATGTGAGGTCAGGGGAGGGTTCTGCAGCTTCATCTTACCTTTGTGCATGCCACACACAGCTGACAGTTACACACACACACACACTCACACACACAACACGCACACACACTCGCACACACACCACCTGCCACTCAGCCAACCTTCACCAAAACGTCCAGCTCCTGCTCCAGCAGCTGGAGCCAGAAAGGGAGCTTCTGGGACCCAGCTAGGCCTGGGGCTTCTGTCAGGAGGCAGGAGCCTTGCCTCTCCCACGCTGCTGTTGAGGGGACACTTCCATCGAGAGGCTGCCCCAGGCCAGCACCGAGCCCTAGGTAAGACCAGGCTCAGAGGGAGAGGAGTGGGCCAAGCCCAGAGCTGTCTCGTGTGTGGCTCCCAGGTCCATGCTGAGCATGAGGGGAAGCTCAGACCTGGGCTTAGTTCCACCAGGCCAGCTCCTGAACTGTCCTGAACAGTCCCCTCTCTGGGGCCCCTGCAATGAACCCCCAGAGCTTGCAGACTCACTTCCTCACAAAGACTGTCTCTACCCCTCTCAACCTGGTGCACAGGTATGTGCACACCTCACAGCCACACACACAAACACAGACCAGCTGTGTGCTCATCTCAACCGCCAAACACACAGACTTGCCAGGTATGTGTACACCACACAGTCACACACACACACACACACAGATATAAGTACACCTCACAACAAGCAGACACATACCAGGTATGTGCATGCCTAACAGCAATACACACCACGTATGTGCACACCTGAAAACTGAAAACCACACACACACACACACACACACACACACACACACACACACACACACAACTCCTCAATCTTTTCACCAGGAATTGCCTCACCAGTCAAGTCTTGGTTTGCCTGTCAATTCCCAAGACATTCTTTTGGGCCACACCTTGGGAGACCCACGGTGGTGGCGGGAACTGAGGCGGGGCTTGCAAGGCAGCTGGCCCACCTGCTGTGCTGCTGCTCCAGCCCCTCCCCATACCCTCTTCCTGGCCTGCTAGGTCCAAATGCACCTGGGTTCTTGAAACGCTTCTCCCGGCCTGTTGGCGTAATGCCAGCGGTGGTCACTAGAGGGCAGTGGAGAAGCCGTGCGGGGAAGGAGGCGCCTTCCCAGGGGTCCTGGCCGCGGGGGGCTGCTGCGGGCCTGAGCTCTCTCCGCAGGGTCGCCGGGGACTGCTCCGCTGAGCCGTCTCGGGTCTGGGGCTTTCCCAGGAGCCCAGGGGGAGTCGGGTGGTGCTCAGGAGACTCGGCGGTGTCTCCTGGCGGTACCTGGTGAGCGCAGAGAGGCGCGTCCTGCGGGGTCTGCAGGACTCGGCAGCAGCGGCCCGGCCTGGCGGGGCCCAGGGGTCCAGGGCCACATGCGGCGCTTCGGCCCGAGCCTTTCTGGGCATGGACACCGGGCCCGCTGTGCGCCACCTCCCGCCCCGCGCCTCGGCCCGCGACCCGCGGGTCACCAACAGTCGAAGTTCCGAAGGCGCGACCAGGGCTCGGTCACATCAGATCAGGGACGCGAAGGTGCCCGGGTTCCTGGCGACCCCCAGGAGCTGCGTCCGTCTCTCCTGGAAAGGGCAGAGCCGGGAGGAGGGCTCAGTGCTCGGGCACATCCCGGCAAGCCCACCCCACCCGCCCCCAGCCCGGAGGCTCAGCCCCCCAGGCCACAGCTGCATCCCCCCAGCAGGAGGCCACAGCTTGGCCTGGGGGTCTTCCTTGGGGCCCTCCAGCTGGGCCTTCTCTGTAGCCGTTTCTACCTGCTGTGTCTGTCCTATTCCTGGTCCTTTATGTGTGTGATTTGTTTATTCCTTTTTTCTGCTTCACATCTACTTTTTTAAAACTATTTTTAAAATACGGGTCATTCTTTTTTTGCTTTTTTGCGTCAGACCCGGTGTTGCTCAGGGGTTAGTCCTGGCTCATGCAGTCGGGAATTACTCATGGCAGTGCTCGGAGGACCATATGGGATCCTGGGAGTCGAACCTGGTTGGCTGCATGCACAGCCTTACTCTTTGTGCTATGGCTCCAGCCCCAATAGGGGTCACTCTTAAGACACTCAGGAGGGGTATCTTTATTAAGATATCTGGGTCCCCCTTATGCCCCCTTCGGGTCAGGGTGCTCAGTGGCCAGGCCTGGCATTGGGGGCCACCAAGGCTACATCCTGTGCTGCTAAGGCCCAAGCACAGAACACAGGTGCTATGGATGCTATGCATTCGCTCTAAGATGAATGATCCTGGTTTTATTGAAGAATTTCATTTATATGTATCATTTATAAACATAGCACATGTGTTGAGTGTTTGCCTTGCATGCAGCCGACCTTCTTTTTATTCCTTCATCCCTCTCAGAGAGCCCGGCAAACAACCAAGAGTATCTTGCCCAAACGGCAGAGCCTAGCAAGCTACCTGTGGCCTATATGATTTGCCAAAAACACTAACAGGAAGTCTCACAGTGGAGACGTTACTGGTGCCCACTCGAGCAAATTGATGAGCAATGGGATGACAGTGACAGTGACATATTTACATAAACACACACACTGACCGTTAGAGAGTGAAACTATCCATTGATAACTACACACAAAAACAGGATTCTAAATTCTTAATATCAAGCAAAGTGTTTTTATTCCATGGGTCAAAGAGAGAAATTTTATTTTAAAAGGTATATATTCTGAGGCTGGGGCCATGCACAGTGGTTAGGGCACTTGCCTTCCACGCAGCCGACCCAGGTTTCATTCCCAGCATCCCATATGGTCCCCTGAGCAGTGCAAGGAGTAATTCCTGAGTGCAAAGCCAGGAATAAACTCTGTGCATTGCGGGTGTGACCCCAAAAGCAAACACAAACAAAGGGGCTGGAGCGATAGCACAGCGGGTAGGGCATTTGCCTTGCACTCGGCCAACCCGGATTCGGGTTCGATCCCAGCATCCCATATGGTCCCCTGAGCACCGCCAGGGATAATTCCTGAGTGCAGAGCCAGGAGTGACCCCTGTGCAGAGCCAGGTGTGACCCAAAAAGCAAAAAAAAAAACCAAAAACCAAAAACAAACAAAACAATTATAAATTCTACAGAAATATTTTGAAATAAAATTGGAGAGTGAAACTCAAAGTATTAAGTGTTCATATTATTTAAAAACAGATCATTCTAAAATCAGTAATCTAAGTTTCCTCTGCAAGATCTAGAAAAGGGAATAAATAGTACATATTATTTAAGCAGAAAAATATAGATAAGGGAATTTAAGAGCATTATTTTTCTGAAAACAAAAAAATGGAGAAACTGATTAAAATGCTAAAGTGTTTTGAAAGGCCAGTAAAATAAATCTCCAACAAGAATGAAAGAGAAAAGAAGAGAAATGGAAGCCATTATCAATATGTGGAGAAAAAATAATCTACCCAAAAGGATACAAAATAAAATAAGTCACACATGAAGGATCCAAAAATGTTTTTTAGGGGCTGGAGCGATAGCACAGCGGGTAGGGCGTTTGCCTTGCACGCGGCCTACCCCGGTTCGAATCCCAGCATCCCATATGGTCCCCTGAGCACCGCCAGGGGTGATTCCTGAGTGCGTGAGCCAGGAGTGACCCCTGTGCATCGCTGGGTGTAACCCAAAAAGCAAAAAAAAATAAATAAATAAAAAATTTTTTACTGAAATAATATCTATTTTATTTATTTTTGTTTGGGGACTACCTGTGGGACTCAGGGATCTCTTGGGGGTGGTCAGGGGACCCTAGAAGGTCTATGTGAAGAGGAGGGCAAGTTAAGAGTCAAGAACTGAAGGGCAGGTTAAAGGTTAACCGCTGAAGTTGCCCTTTGTAACTACTTGACTGCTTTGAAAAATGTCTTCAGGACCTTCCACTGGGCAGGACTCTGTCACCAAATGGGCCAACAAACTGCCCTAGGAACTATAGGCAAACATTTGCAGGGAAATAGTTAACAGTCAACAAATGTTTAGATATGCAAATCAAGTGACCTATGTGTGATCCCCTTTGATATATAGATGTGATTCCCTTTGATATGTGAGATTTTCATTTGTCAACAAATGTTTAGATATGCAAATTAAGTGACCTATGTGATTCCCTTTGATATGTGAGATTTTCATTTCTCCCCCAAAAGGGTATAAAAACAGCTAGCTTTTTGAGTTTGGGGCCTTCGGTTATGCCACGCTATTGTGGCACAATTGAAGGTCCCAATATAGCTATATTGGCTTAAATAAACCCCATGCATTTGCAGAAAGAGTTGTCTTGGTTTTGTTCTTTTATCTCTCCGAGCCTCCCCCGGGCAGAGATCTGCCGACCCTAACATATGGATTCAACCCTGATTAGCCACTTTCAAGGCAAGCATCCTTCCCACTGCACTAACACTCTGGCACCCAGAAAGAAGATGAACTTTAAAAGAATAAGTATAACTTTTAGAACTGAGAAATATGTTATCTCAAATTTAAAATTAAGGGCCATGTGCAATAGTCCAGCAGGTAGGGCATTTGCCTTTCACGCAGCCAACCCAGATTTGGTCCCTGGCATCCCATATCATCCCCCCAGCACTGCCTGGAGTGATTCCTGAGTGCAGAGCCAGGAGTAACCCCTGAGCATTTCTGGATGTGACCCCCATAAAAAATAAATTATTAAAATTTAAAATAGACTAAGTAGCATAAAGAATCAGCATAAGAACCATCAAACTTAAAAGCAATGTGTCTGAGGCTGGAGTGATAGCAGAGCAGGTAGGGTATTTGCCTTGCACACGGCAACCAGGCTTCAATTCCCAGCATCCCATGTGGTTCCCTGAGCATTGCCAGGAATAATTCCTGAGTGCAGAGCAAGGAGTGACCCCTGTACATCTCTGGGTGTGACCCAAAAAGCAAAAAACAAACCACCTAAACCAAAACATTGAGTCCTCATTATCAATCAACTTATCTCCTACTTTTTCTTTTCTTTTTTTCAAGGTTTTTCATTACTTCCAAATTAGGCTTCTTGTTTTTTTCATTAAATTGTCTTTAATATTACTTGGATGGTCAGTTTACTGGTCATAAATTTTTAATTTGTTTTACACTACTTTACCTTTGAGTTCACTGATTTTTTTTTCATTCTGCTGTTGAAGCTTTCTATTCTAAGTTTTAAATTGCAGCAGTTACATTCTTTATTCTCTCTGCTTGGACTTTTCTCAAGCTTATATCAGAGTTCTGATTTTATTGTCATTACCTTCCATAGAAGTCCTCATTTCAGTGAGTATCAGTAAGACAGTTGTTTTGAAGTCTTCTTCAGGTAGCTTTCTGTTGGATAACAATGGCGTGTCCTTGCTGCTCCCCCAGGGAGCTTAGTTTATTGAGTTACTCCCACAAGAGTGCCCCTGAGACATACCCAATTCCATCAAGCACTAATAATCCTATATTGACTAGAAGTATGACAAGTAGATTTACTCTCATTGTTTCAATGGATTACCAGCTGAGGAAAGGAGAAAGCAATTCACCCTAGATGGAATCCTGCCTTTGAGCAGATCTCCTAGTAATCTAGAGTGCTGAACCCTCCGATGAGATTTTGTCCTAGACAAAATCTCCTAGAACTTCCCCTGAAGGGGTGGCTTTACCTCTGTTTGTTGTTATGACAATATTCAACCCCACCTATGTGTACCCCACCCTTCATGATTTCTCTAGAACTATGCTGTAAGGAGTAAGAGGGGACTAGAAAGTCCGGGACTAGGAGGAGGACCAGATGAGGACGATGACTGGAAGGAGAGGACTATGAGACTAAGACGAGACTAGGAAGGAGATAAGAAAGGAGAGGACTTTGAGGTCTATGAGAAGACTAGAATAAGGGAACTATGATGACTGGGACTATGGCCAAAACTATGACTATGATTGTGCCATAAGGGGAGAAATTGGACTACACAGGGAGGGAGAGAGAAATCAACTGTCTACCCATCAGCCTGGAGCCCGGACCCAGTTTCTCCATCCACCGATCCTTCTTCTGTCAGTCTCCATTGTCTGTCCTGGGAAGGCCGCTCTCGGCCACCGATGGCTCTCGTCCCTGTTTGGGCATTCGTTTCTATTTTTGAAACTCGCATCTTTCATAGCTGGGTAACAGCAGGAGTACTTTCCAGTTGCTGTCTCTACCATCAATGTGTGCAAGTCTCTCCATCTCCCCTTATTTCTAGAATTCCACAAAGGCCTAAGCAGGGGCTGGTGATTCTGCTCCAGAGGCCTAGGGGGACGAACCAGCTCTCCCGCACGGATGCTCACCTGCCAGCCTTGCTCACCGCTTGCCCTGGGTCCGTCTCGTCCCTCGTCGGGACCCTGCTTTTGGGGGTGCTAGGAAGTAAGGGCAGCTGAGGCTTAGGTCCTTAGAGGAAAATATCATGTAGAGTCAAATGACTCCCAGGTTACAAAAGCATAGCATTTGCTAAGTCTTCCTGTGTCCATACAAAAGGACATGGCCCTGAATAAACTATGCAAAGGACTCAAGGAGAAGAGAAAAACAATATTCACAAGTCAACAGAACACAAAGAAAGAAGTTACAAATTAACACAGAGGAATGGGAGTACTGTGATGGGAGTAACCCAATAAACCTAAACTGTCAGAGGCTATGTTATCCTACACTAGACCACCCAGTAAAAAAATTCTGAATTCCCTGCATGATGTCTCCACCTCTACAATGCTGACAATCCTGCAACAGCACACCAGATTGGATGGGATGAAACATAGAATCAACCAATTTCAAAGAACAAAAATGGTATCACGGAAGGCTAAACTTGTAATAACATCTTAGTAATCCTTCAGACAAGGACTTAATGTCCCCATGGTGAGAATCAACAATATTCACTAATTTTCTTCTAAGGAAATCATTTTTTTAATTTTATTTTTTATTGAATCACTGAGATACAGTTACAAAGTTTTCATATTTGATCCACCACCAAACCCCCGCATACTCCCCTCCCACTCCCCCTCTACCTGTGTGGCAGACATTTTTCACTTTACTCTTTCCTTTTTTTTTTTTTTTTTCTCAATGTACCTTTTATTTTTTTTTTTATTTTTATTTTTTTTAAATTTTATTGAATCACCATGTGGAGGGTTACATAGTTCTCAGGATTATGTCGGTTATACAGTTCTCAAACACCCTTCACTTCACCAGTGCCCATCTTCCATCACCAACCCCCCCATTATACCTGCCGCCCCCTCCCACCTCCCCAGTCCCAACCCTTGCACATGATATGTTTCACTTCGTTTACGCCTTATTTCGATTACATTCCATGTTTCAACACACAACTCACTACCGTTGTTGGGGTTTCCCCCAAAAAAGAAAAGCAGTCCTATTGCCAAGAAGGCATTTGATAGTTCTCCATTGCTAAGAATATAGAGATATTAAGTCCCGCTGTTTGTTACATAGTTTTTCTTTTTCCCCCTTGCCCCGCGCCACCGAGTTCACGCCTGTTTTAGTAATCGCCACGCTGCCTGACAAGGGAAAAAGAAACCGAAAAGGATGGTTATTTCCCGTCATCAGCAGGCGTGGGGCTCTGGCTTAGTTGATAGACTTGTAGAGTATCTGCAAGCAGTCTCTGGAACCGACGGTCTTGCGCTGGTGTCGGCTCCGGCTCGAGATTCCACCAGCGTCCCGCTGTTCCTTGTACATAATTTTTCCCCTTATATCCCATTCCCACGCCACCAGGTCTGTTTGCTTAATGGACATCACACTGTAGTTGATGACACACCGCGTTTCTTCCCGAGAAAGAAGAAAATTTCTTCTCAGCCGGCGTGGGGATATAGCTTAGTTCAGTCTAGTGAGATGGCTACCACTTTGATTGCCTTCAATATTTCAGCAACAGACTTACTATTAGGATCTCCCACAAAAGTCCGCCCCATTAGAAAGGAACCATTACATATTGCTCATACTAAGATGACATTAAGTCGCGCGGCCGCAGCAGCGGCCGCGCGGTTTTGGGTTTCTGTATAAAGTCCAGGGAAAGTACAACCAGAAATAACATCACTATAAACTTTTACCCTTTTATGGTGCTCATAAGATGGAGAAACCTAGAGAGAGGCTCGGCGTCTCCGTTTTGCGCTCAGGAAAACCGCGGCCCCTGCGCTGTGCTCAGGAGGGAGGAGTTGAGAGAGAGACAGGTTAAAAGAATTGGGGGATGCCCAGGTCCCACAGCTTCAGCACGCCGTGGGGTCTCTGGTCCCATGCCGGAATTAGTTCAGTGGGCTGCTTGGGGTCCGAGGGCGCTCCCTCGGGCCCCTCCATCATGCTCCTTCCACAGCCGGGTCCAAAAGGAAGCACACGTGGGGGAGGTGGGTTTAAGTATCTAACTGCGGTGGGCGGGGGTCGCCGCCCCCGCCCCCTGGGGACTCCCGCAAGCGCGCTCACGTCCTGTTTTGGCTGAATCGGCGTCTCCGTTTTGCGCTCAGGAAAACCGCGGCCCCTGCGCTGTGCTCAGGAGGGAGGAGTTGAGAGAGAGACAGGTTAAAAGAATTGGGGGATGCCCGGGTCCCACAGCTTCAGCACGCCGTGGGGTCTCTGGTCCCATGCCGGAATTAGTTCAGTGGGCTGCTTGGGGTCCGAGGGCGCTCCCTCGGGCCCCTCCATCATGCTCCTTCCACAGCCGGGTCCAAAAGCTACTCTTTCCTTATTTTGATTACATTCAATTTTCAACAGGGATCTCACTATCATTATTTGGAGGTTTTCCTCCAGCAGGCAGACATGTTGGATGGCAATAAAAGATTGTATGTTTTCAGTTTTTAGAAAAGGTCGCACGACCACGTTAGCAGCTGTGCAATTCGGAGCTGTCCCAGTCCCGCATCCCAGAGCAGTGTTAGTTGCTGCTCATTGTCGCCGGGGCTCAATCTGGAGAAGGTGTACCGGCTATACCTCCTCTGTCTGGATCCCTGGTGTTGCTGGCCCGCTCTCGGGTCCGGAGCATTCTCCAGCCGCGTTGCTCGCCAGAACGCCTGGCTTCTTCTCTGTAATGAAATCATTTTTGATCATTCTGTTGGCAATTTATTTTAACAAAAAAATGTTTATAAAATAAATGATTGTGGGTCTGCCACAGAGGTAGATTGAGGGGTGGTTGAGAAAATTGGTGGTTGAGACAATGGTGGAGAGAAGGTGACCACGGTCACATAATAAGGATTGGTGTTGGAATACTGAACATGTGGGGGTCCCGTCCTGTCCAGCAGGGAGGACCCTTTGTGGGGCTAAGGAGGGGACGCAGCCGAATGAACAGACGAAGAGCCAGAAGGAGAGTTTATTCTAGGGCAGTTACAGTATTTATACCTCTCTGCTGGAGGAGGTGGTATGGTATGGTGCTTGGGACCCCCATACAAACAGTCGTAAAATGCAGATCAGGCATGGGCATCAGCTAGTGAGAAACAAATGGCGGTAAGATAAGATCAATAAGATCAGTAGTGGCAACCTTGCTACAGGAATTTAAGTAAGCCTCTGTTTGATCAGAAGACAAGAGCCAAGCTCTGTAAAATGGCTCCCTACATGAACACCTGTAACACACCATCATGAACAACTTTGTAAACCAGTGTTTCAATAATATAGAGCAGGGGAAGCCGTGGCTCCGAATTTGAGCAGGCTTGAGGAGTCACCAGGAATGTGTTGTCACGAGCCTGGCACTGGCTATGGCACCATGATGGAATGCAGCTGGGGTCAACGGTCCTCATTGTCTGGCCTCTTTGATGGCACTAAGTGTGAGCATAGCTGGATACTGTTTGAGATCTTAGATGCCTGGAAAAATCTGAGCCAGCTTCGAACAGGCTTAGGTAGTACCCATGGGCTCAGGGTTGCTGGGACCCAGCATCCACTGGTCGCTTTAATCACGCAGACTCAGACGGGGCCGGGACTACACTGCGTCTGGCAATAGAGTGCCCTGGTCTTTGTCAGGGAGCAAAGCCCTGATGCCCATGGACAGACAGGGGAGCACAGCAGGCGATGGACCTTAGTACGCCTGGGCGTTCCAAAGGTGCTTTCAGACTACAAGGGTTGGCTTCTACCAGAGCAGTCAGATATGGATTGTCAGGGGCCAGAGCTGTTTGTCTGCTGGGCTAAGCTCTCCTGATAATAGTCAGGGCTTGAGGGCACCAAGATGGGGCCTGCCAGTAACTCAGACCTCCTGAGACCTTGCGTGTGTAAGCACAAAAAAGGAGAGTAGCGGGCTTTATCTCTCTCCTGCCACCTGCGTTCAGTAGTCTCATGCCGCATCTCCCACCCCGGCGAGGCCGATGGCGATGAGGAAGTGAAGGAAGGAATGAGAGTCAGGGCTGGTGGGTCTCAGCTGCAGTTTATTCCATTCCCATCTCCGTTCTCCTCTGATTCTCCTCCTGCTTCTTCCTCCCCCATGCTACTTCATTCTCCTTCTCCCTCTGGATCTGGATCTCGATCTGGCTTCTCTGGATCTGGCACTGGAACCCCCAACCCACTCTTATAGCCTAGTTAAATCCCCAAGCATGAAGGTTTGGGGCTTACACATAGGTGTGGTCACAATCAATAGGGGTCAAGTTCTTTCCGTCAAGGGATGCTGCTTCTAGGACAAATTCTCTTTCAGCAGGACACCCGCCCAAGAGCAGAATCCCATGGGTGTGTTTCTCCTCTCCTTGTCCAAACTAACATATAAGAATTCATAATATTAATCATTTTGTATAGACACAGAAAGAGATACATTAAGCTCATAGAATTGCTCTCCTGGGGCCATCTCGATCTCAGACTACAGTGCTCAAGCCAGATTTTTCTTTCCTACCCTTAGTAGGGTCCTAGTCTCTTCGTTGTTTTTGGATCATGACAGCACTTGTCCATGATTGTGCTCTTAAGTTATAGTTAAGAATCGTGGAACTTTTTACACAATACCCATCAGATAAGGGGTTGATATCAATGGTATACAAAGCACTGGTTGAACTCTACAAGAAGAAAACATCCAACCCCATCAGAAAACGGGGGAAAGAAATGAACAGAAACTTTCCCAAGGAAGACATACTAATGGCCAAAAGGCACATGAAAAAGTGCTCTACATCACTAATCATCAGGAAGATGCAGATCAAAACAACCATGAGATACCACCTCACACCACAGAAACTAGCACACATCCAAAAGAACAAAAGCAATCGCTGTTGGAGAGGATTTGGGGAGAAAGGGACCCTTCTACACTGCTGGTGGGAATGCCGACTGGTTCAGCCCTTTTGGAAAACAATATGGACGATTCTCAAAAAATTAGAAATAGAGCTCCCATTTGCAGCACTGTTTACAATAGCAAGAATCTGGAAAAAAAACTGAGTGCCCTAGAACAGATGACTGGTTGAAGAAACTTTGGTACATCTATACAATGGAATACTATGCAGTTGTTAGAAAAAAGGAGGTCATGAATTTTGCATATAAGTGGATCAGCATGGAAAGTATCATGCTAAGTGAAATGAGTCAGAAAAAGAGAGACAGACATAGAAAGGTTGCACTCATCTGGGGAATATAGAATAACAGAGTAGGAGACTAACACCCAAGAATAGTAGAAATAAGTACCAGGAGGTTGACTCCATGGCTTGGAGGCTGGCCTCACATTCTGGGGAGAGGGCAACTCAGAGAGGGGATCACCAAGTATAATGCGGTCAGAGGCCATGAGGGGGAAGGGTGATGCGGGCTGAATGTAGACTAGAGACTGAACACAGTGGCCACTCAACACCTCTATTGCGAACCACAGCACCTAATTAGAGAGAGAGAACAAAAGGGAACACCCTGCCACAGTGGCAGGGTGGGGTGGGGGGAGATGGGATTGGGGGGGGTAGGAGGGATGCTGGGTTTACTGGTGGTGGAGAATGGGCACTGGTGAAGGGATGGGTTCTCAAACTTTGTATGAGGGAAACATAAGCACAAAAATGTATAAACCTGTAACTGTACCCTGTACCCTCACGGTGATTCACTAATTAAAAATAAATTAATTAAATAAAAAAAAAAGAATCGTGGGACTTTGGCCTGGCCCATATCGATGCCAGGGTAGCTCCCATCTTTCCCTGGGTCCTTTCAGTCTCTCATCAGGACTCTGCTTTTGGGGTGCTAGGAACTAAGGGCAACTGAGGCTTAAGTTGAGAAAGCAGACGCCGGGAATGAATAATATTCGAAGCCAATTAAATCCCAAATTACAAGAGCACAATTTGGGCAGTTTGAGTGGCTGCAGAAACTGAAAGGGAAGATTTTGTCTGTGAGATGCAGAGACACCCAGCCTGCCGTCCTGGGGCCAGGGGACACGGAAATGCTGCTGCTGCATCCTACTGGCCTCACGCTCCAGGTCCAAGGCAAGGTCTTGATACTCCATCCAGCACCACCCTGAACACGGCTACTTCCCCATCACCGCAGCTGCCCTCAGGGTGGAAGACTCGGGGCTTTACTGCTGTGGAACCTCCCAAGCTCCCGGGTGTCTGGTCTCAGATGTTTCCAGCTCCTGGTATCTCAGGGTAAGCTCTGTCCCCATGGAAACAAGGTTTAGAGAGCAAGGTAACCTGGAAATTGTTCCCATGGCCCACTTGCGGCCGAGAGCCGGACCTCCTGCCCAGCTCACTGGGCTCTAAGGTCTGAGCCGGTGCCTGTTCGCAGACCCACAGGCATTAGGATGAGCAGAAATGTATCAGGGAGACAACAGGAAGAGGAGGGAAGAGAGCGGCATGCTCAAGCAGGTGCTGCAGAGAGCTCGGTGGGCTGCCAGCTGTGAAGCATGCAGGCGACCCAAGTTCTATCCCTGTCCCCATGCGGCCCCGCAGCACTGCTGGGGGTAACTCCTGAGTAGAGCTAGGAGGAGGCTATGGGTATAGCTGGGTTTGAGTCGAACCGGAAACAGCGAGGGGAGCAGAAAGGCCTGTGGGCTGAGCACGTGAGACCCACCTGCTGGGGTCTGGCCGTGTCTCCCTTAGGGCCCCTCCCACAGCGGGTTCCTCCTGCAGGAGAGCACTGGGGAGAGGGTCATGCAGATCACTCTCCGCTCTCACAACGTCCACTCTGCGCAATGGGGGCAGGAAGACGCAGGCTGGACCTTGGCCCCCGTCCCATCACTGACAGGGAGTTTCCCTGTCCCCACGTGCCCTGTGCTCTCACCCTCCCTTTCTTCCCTCACTGCACAGTGCAGGCTGCTGACACTCTTTGTGCCTCAGTGTGTGCCTCTGCAAAATGGGGACAAAGGTTGCAGTTTGTGCCATGTTGTATTCCCAGGACAGCAGAGACATTTGTTTGGGGGCGGTGCACAGCCAGGTTAGCAGCTGACCCGGCCTCTGGTCATGAGAGTAGCCAATAGCCTTTGTCCGGGGCTACTGGCTATGCACCAAACGCAGAACCCTGGCAGGTGTGCTGTGTGGGAGTGACACCAGAGACCCCCGGCTAGAAGCACCAGCTGTGTGAGGCTCCATGCGAGAAGAGGTGGGGACAGGGTGGGGAGGGAGATGGACGCTCAGGGCTGCTGAGCTCCTGACCCTTTCTAGAAGCCTAGGGAGAGGCACGTTCTGAGTCCCCCCACCTCTCCCATTTCTCAGCCCCGTCACCCAGGACAGCCCAGACATCACCCCTCAGAGCCTGCTGTGGTGTAAGGAAGTCCACCTTGGGGTTCCTCCTCCGACCCAGGAGAGGACTATTCCGAGCCGTGGTCTGCCGCAGTGCTCGTCCAGGGCACTGGCGGCCTGAGAGCAGAAGCAGTTCACACGGGAGCGCAGTGGGCCAGGACGAGGGAGCGTGCTGGCGTCCTCCTTTCCACAGGGACACACGACACTCAGTGCACCTCCGAAATCTCCCGTGAAGGGTGCAGCAATTGTGCACGGAGCCACCTTATTTTATAGCATAATTTGTCACCACATACTCATCTCACCCCAGAAACTATAAAACCAAGCTCCCGGAAGAGAGGGCACAGTCTCTTGCCCCTGCGCCTGGTTGTCTTCACCGGGCCCCTCGGAGGGGATGGGTTGCGTTTCCCTCCCCCACCACCCCGAGCAGAGCCTCGACAGTTGAGGACTTCCGGAACCCAGCCACGGCCATGCGCAGAGCCACTGTCCACACGTTCAAGCGAGCCTCACGCATGGGGGAGCTGTTGGAGGAACCCAGGTGTGCGGGACCAGGGGCCGAGATCTCCAAAGCTACTCGGATCGGGACTGGGTCTCTCCAACCCAGTTTCCCCATTTTCCAGTAGCTAGGCAGTCACACCCAGACACTGCCCCCAGAGCCATGTAATCCCATCAACAGCCAACATCCAGAGACTATAAAACCAAGCTCTGAGAAGCATGCAATCGCAATGTGGCTGTGAAACATCTAATAGCCTAGTTCTCCCTCTTGGACAACCTGACAAGCTACCGAGAGTCTATGGCCTACTTGGGAGAGCCTGGCAAGCTCCCGTTGGCGTATTTATATCCAAATTACAGCAACAGATATATGCATGCCTCTCGGAGAACCTGGCAAGCTACAGAGTATCCTGCCCGCACAGCAGAGCCTGGCAAGATACCCGTGGCGTATTCGATATGCCAAAAACAGTAACAATAGGTCTCATTCCCCTGACCCTGAAGGAACCTCCAATCATCGGGAAAGATGCGTAAGGAGAGGCTGCTAAGTGTAATAGAGACGTTACTGTGCCCGCTTGAGTAAATCAATGAACAACGGAATGACAGTGATACAGTGATAACAAATCTTACTATTGAAAGTCAGAAGTGCATGATTTTTCAAAAGAATGAATCAACACTTATAATGGTTCCATCCCACATAGTTGCAGAACCACCTTAAAGATTGGTATCTAATCTGTGACTGTGCCCTAAGTGCTGACCCTTCCAGGGCCAGCCACCCACTGTGGGGGACAATGGGTTATGGGGAGGAAGTGATGGAGGAGGACCAAGAGGGCCGGGCTGAGTCCCAGAAAACAAGACAAAGGCCTTGGGAAGGGGAGGAGGAGGAGCACACGTCACATCCCCATCCCCAAGCAAGAGAAGGACGCGAGCCTGAGCCAGGGACAAGGGACAGGGCTCAGAGCACCGAGACATCCCAGGGCTGCCTCTGGCCAGCTCAGCAGGACTCTCCCAACAGCTGGGCTGGGGGAGGGACTCCTGGCAGGAGGCTGGGCCGTGCACCCGTGCTCCTCGCCTGGCTGTTGCTCCCTCCACAGAAGCTCCTGCTCCTGCTCTCCATCTCAGTGGCTGCATTTCCATGCGTGGGCACCGCCCTCCTCCTCACCCTGGGCTGCAGGAAAGCCTGGGGCAGCACCAGCCACGGGGACCCTGTGCCCGGCTCAGAACAGACTCCCAGGAATCAGCACCAACAGGCTTACCCGAATCGAAAGTTCAAGGATTATCACCCCCAGTCTACCAACAAGAGCACAGAGGTCCTGAGGTGAACTGACCAGGATTCCCCAAGCTCCTGACGTGATGTGGTTGATAAGAAGTATCTCTCAGGGACAGAGAGATTAGGCAGCGGGTCAGGCGCTTGCCTTGAGCAACTGAACCAGATTCCATCTCTGGCATCACATAGGATCCCCTGAGCCCACTAGAAGGGATTGATCCCTTAGTGGGGAGCCAGGAGGAAGCCATGAGCATTTCTGGCCGTGGGCCACAAAGAAAAACTCAAAAATAATTTTTTGTTGTTTTTTTGCTATTTGGGTCACAGCCAGCGATGCTCAGGGGTCACTCCTGACTCTGCACTCAGGGATCACCCTTGGTGGTGCTTTGGGGACCATACGGGATGCTGGGAATGGAATCGAACCCGGGTCGGCCACGTGCAAGGCAAACGCCCTACCTGCTGGGCTATCGCTCCAGCCCCTCAAAATCAAAATAAAACCAAACAAAGAAGGAAAGAGAAATGAATCCTAGGACCACTCAAATGATCTCAAAGCCAAAAACTATATTTCCCTTTTACTTGGCTTTCTTCCATGATTTCCGGCTCACAGATTCCAAATGAGACTTTGAACCTTTGGGATTTCCATAAGGATCAGAGCAACAGAAACCTCTGCTGTTCTCTTTCCTTGTTCTCTGATTATCTCGGCTCTTGGAAACAGTCACACAGCCATCCGAGTGCAGTGACTGCCAGGGTTTCCCTAAGGGCCCTGAGGCCACAACCCTACTGGCTGCCAGAGGCACCTTGGAAGTAGAGAGTTACAGCTTCCACTTCCGGCCCTACCAGGGCATGGGAGAAGCACAGGAAGTTGAGTCTCTCCTAAGTGGGGGTGAGTTAATAGGTCATGCCTTGTGGCCCCAAAATAAAGTATTTTGAGACTGTTTAGGTTTGGGAGCCAGAATACTTCCAATTTTGGGGGTGTGTGGGGTGGCTCTAGGGGTATGTATCATACCCAGCAGTTCTCAGGGCTTCATCCTGGCTCTAGGCTCAGGGCTCACTCCTGGCTGAGCTCTGGGGACCATGTGGGGATCAGATCTGGGTCAGCGGCATGCAAAGCAAGTGCCCTTTCTGCTGTACTAAGGTTCTGCCCTGAACCCTTCCACTTCTTTCTCTGCTGAGCCCCAAACTCTGTGAAGACCAGTGCTACTGTAAGTGCAATCTCACCATCTCTCTCTCTTCATCTGGCTGTCGCTCCCTATGCTTTAGCAGCCTTGGTAGCCATCTGATTGGCTTCCTGAATCCCGGGAGCCAATTCAGTCAATCACACGTGTCCATCGAGGCAGTGTTCAGGGGTCAAGTTAGGGACCTGCAGGTCCAAAGCAACAATCAAAGTCCCAAAGGGATGATGGTTTGGTTTGGGGGTCCTGGACCTTTTTCTGGGGAGCCTGAGGCTGGCTCTCAGGAGACGGTCTCAGCATTGACTCCCTGGAGGCTGTGCCAGTGCCTGAGGACTGTGTGTTGTGAGGAGAAGCCTCCACACCTACCCGAGGCTCTGGCTCCAGGAACCTTTTAGCACTCGTGCCTCTCCCCTGAGTTTGCTGGACGGGCAGGCTTAGGGGTTCATACACCCCCAAGAATTAGTTCTCTTCAGAGTCTGAGGTTAGCTGCCGTGAAACAATTCAACTATGTTGCTTAGAATTGGGTTTTCTGAGACCCAAGAGCCAGTACCAGAGTCAAAACTCGTTTTGTTTTGCATATGACTGACCACTGTTTCACCCCTGCACCTTCCATGCCCGTGACTGACCACTGCTTGACCCCGACACGTTTCATGCCCCATGTTCTGCCAGGAGTGACTCCTGAGAATAGTCAGATAAGCCCTGAACACTGCTGAGAGTGGCAACAGAACAATTTTTATTTATTTACTTTATTTTTTTGCTTTTTGAGTCACACCACAAACCAAAAACACCAAAATCCACTGCTCAGGGGTTATTCCTGGCTCTTCATTGAGGAATGACTCCTGCGTGTTCAGGGAACAATATGAGCTGCTGGGAATCGAACTCTGGATGGCCCTGTGAAAGGCAAATGCCCTACCCACTGTGTAATCACTGCAGCCTCCAAAAGAATTTTTAAATTTGATAAAAATAAATAAGTAAAATTGGACATTCTACATACATCTGGAATCTTATGTTTTACCATCTTTTTAGTCAAGACACCTTGTCACGATGGCTTCCACGTAGGGTTCAGGGTACCACAGACTCTGCTCAAAGATTCACAGCTGCACCCATGATGGTTGGATGCTCTGACAGTATCAGGGGTAATACTGGGGTGCAGATATGGGCCAGGCACATAGAAGCCTTAGCCCTGCACTATCTCTCCAGGCACTCTTTAAGAATAAGTGTATCTTAAAGATACACTTGTACCTTTAAGTGCATCTTTACAAGATACACTTGGGCAAGTGTCTCTAAAAGACTTTTCTCCTTAGTGGTATTTTTTCTTAAGGACTGCTTTGGCTTTCCAATGGTTTCCTAAGACACTCAGAATTTACATATTAGAAATGTTGAAGTCTTGAGCAATGGTTCTAGGCAGACACATAGTATGCTGCAGAGGATTCACGAGGCAACATCTCCTGACGGACTCTAGCCATGTTCTGCTGTGGGGCTGTCCCGCAGGCCCAGGACATGCTTCATTAGCCATGTCACCTTGTCATCTGTCTGCTGACGAGAGGACCGGAGAGCAGGAGCAGTTCAGAGCTCTACTGAGCCTCAATCAGGTTGATTTGTGAACTCAAAACTCCAAAAGTAGAAACGCATTCTAAAATTCATCTCTATGTTTTGGACAAGGCATCGAGGCCAAGCATTTGCCTCGCCTAGTGAATTCCTGGGTTCACTTCTAAACACAAACACACCCCCCCACAATTTATACACACTTTGCTTTCCAAGTGAAGTGAAATATTTGTCTTATTTCACAGTTGACTTTCTTGGAATGCCAGAAAAACAACCTATCCATACACTTTATGCACTGTAAGGATAAGTATTATTTATCTTATTAATATAATAATTATTATAAATATTCTTTCTTATTATCGTTATTTGGAGCATGTGTATATGTATGTGACTATGTACATGGTGTATATATGTGGGTATAAAATGATTTCTCATTGTGTCCTTCCAAATTGTCTCATCAGGCAGATGTGACACATTGGAATATGGAACGGAATTGTCAGCAACCTGAATTTTGTTTTTATGGTTGTGATGTCAATGTGCTACATGCCAGCTGTTGGATGGCCTCTTTACCCTACGTTCGCTCCCTAGACATTCTGGCTGCCGGATGCTCCCTTGGGAGGGGGCAGGAAGGTGCTTCCCAACCAGCCCTGCTCTCTTCTCCTTCAGGGTCCCTGTGTCAAAAGGAAATGCAGCCCCTCTCCCGATTTCTGGGACAGGGGAAACTTGGGGAAGGTTCCTCTCTCAACTAGACCATTCTCTTTGCAGGCAAGACTGAATCCCACATTTCTAGTGACCTCTGTGCCCTGGAGGTAAGGCCCCCTGTGCTGAGGAAGAAGCACCCCCCAGCCATGAGGGAGCCTCAGCTCTCCTGGGTGCCTTTGCTCTTGAGCCCTTTATTCTGCTGACCAGGACTGGTTTGTTTGTTTCTTTGCTTATTGGGTCACACCCTGCAGTGCTCAGGAGTTACTTCTGGCTTTGTACTCGGGGATTGCTCCTGGCAGGACTTGAAGGACCATAGAAGATGCCGGGGATTGACACTGTTCGGCCACATGCAAGGCAAGCACCCTGCCTTCTGTACTATCAGTCTGGTTCCTCCTTCTGACCTTGAGGGCCTGAGGTTACTCTTGTTTTCCTGATCTCCTGGGCTCTCTTCTGCCCTGCTGCCCACCCGAACATCCCCACCCAAACCTCACAACCCCTGCTTTGACCTTGGCCATGGAAGGAAGGGAAGTATGGGGGGTCATGAGCCATCTGTGGGTCCTCATATCTGACACTAGATTCTGGATCACCCAGGAAGGGTAGCAGTGAGCTGGTTGGGGTGGGGGACTGAACACGACTAAGCGCCTTGTCTGCAACAACAGTACCCTCTTCACTTAGTGCCTAGCAGGAGGACAGAAACAGGGAGGAGCAGCTCAGCTTCACCCGAAGGGGCTGGGAGCCAGGGAAGCCAGTTCTTTCCTGCTTAAAACCTTCACCAGAGGACGATGCTGCAGAGACTGCATCTGCCCCACTTGAGGACATACCAGAAGATATCCCGCAGATACCCCGAACGAGTGCAAGAGATTCCCCAGCAATGAGAACAGCCCCGGTTGCAGGGGAATGCACACAGGAAGAAGCAGAGCCTTCCTGACACTGGTGTCCACCTAAGCTTCCTGTGCAGAAAGGAAGTTACAGAAACCAAGGAGATGAAGGAAGTTTCTGCATAAGTATCTGCACATCCCCCACCCCTGTGATAATGACATGGCTGCTGCTGGTGTGGGTGCGGAGTGTGTGGGGACGGCCAGGGAGGGACATTGTATCACTAGGAAATTGCACTATGACACATTCTTTCGGTCAATTGTTTTAATACTAAACTAACTCAATGTTATTAACAAATACAATATAGTTGAGATTGTTTAAACACAAGCACAACTGAAGGATATGTTAAAGTAAGGGTGGACAGTGGCTTCCAGTGAAGCTCCTTCCTGGCGGAGGTGGTAGAAGAATGCCTCAAACGGGGGCTCCCGCTGGAAGGACAGGACGAAGCTGGGGACAGAGAGGCAGCGCTTGGCGACAGAAGCCACAGTAGCATGGTCCCTCCCAGGATCAGGGGATCAGAAGGGCCCAGGCTGCAAATCAATCTGGACTGTGGTGCAGGGACACGACACAGATGTCCCAGGGACCGGAACCCGGGCCCTCCCCGATCCAGGCCTGTCCCTCCCACCTTTCCTCCATGGAGATCAGCTCCAGGTCCTGGAACCAGGTGAGAAACTGGTCGTGGGGCTGCAGGCGGTAGTTCTCTGCGGCCTCCTGGAGCAGAACAATCTCCTGGAGGATTTTAGTTTCCTGGGACATTGTGAAGGAAGGAAGGAAAAGGCCTGGGTGGGCTGTGGCGCCGTCCAGCCAGGGCTGCCCAAAGGCAGGCTAGAAGGAGAATTTCCACAGGAATCCCCCCTTCACTCTGCCCGTCAGCATCTCCACTTGTCTGAGATCAGAAAACACCCTCCACCAGGAAGTTCCCCTTGATGGATCTCTGCCCTCCCACACGCATATATAAGTTTCCATTGTTTCATTCTCCTACTGTGAGTGTCAGGCCAGAGGGACAGAGACAAGGAGGATCTGAGAGGGGGCCAGGGTACAGGGAAGTCGGGTCCCCTCCTCTGTTCCCCTACAGAGTCCCACTGCTCACCTTTGTTAATTTCTCCTTGTTGATCACCTCCCCCTGGAAGCAAACAGCCAAGTGCATGAGAAAGGGCCTCTGGGGGACCCTGTGACAGGCTCTGAGCTCAAAGGACACGGCTGGTGTCAGGTATGCCGACCCTCCCGCCCTGTGACACACTGGGGTGTCCAGCGAGGACAAAGACCTTGTCCCTGAGGTGGATGCTGAGGTCCCTCTGCCCCACGCCTCTTGCTGAGGGAGAGGTTGGGGATGCCCTTGACCTCAGGTGGTTCTGCACCAGGGGCTCTGCTGATCCCTGGGAACTGGGTGACGAGGCCTGAGTGCCCCGTGCAGCTCCTGCCTCGGGTATCAGCCCAGCGCCAGGGGAGTTTCCCTCAGGGCTCTGCCCAGGGCTGAGGTGCAGGGGAGTGTCAGCTCCAGCCCGCCCAGCCCCCAGCTCACTCACCCCAAAATCCTCCATTTCTCTGTCCAGACTCTCCAGCTCCTGGAGGAAGGGCCCCAGGAAGGGGACCACACCCTGTGCCGAAGGGGCCGTTAGAAAGGGGCCCTGCTCAGGGGTCCCCAGGACACCCCCAAGCCTCAGCCTCCCACCACGAGGCTCCAGGTGAGCAGGAGCCCCTCCAGGACCTTCTAATGTCCTCCTCCTTGCAAAGCTGAGAGCCCTCCCATGGGTCCCAGGGTCCCAGCCCTCTCCCTGGCTCCCCCACCCACCCTCCACACACCAGCTCTGCAGCCACCCACTCCACCCTGGCTCGGGACGGGGTCAGCCGGAAGCAGGGCTGGGCCGGGCCTCCTTTCTGAGGGAAGACCCCTGTGGGGGCCACCCCTCTGTCCCTGGGTCCTGCACATGCCCCTCACCTGGCGTCTCCCGAGGTTCCTCAAGCAGGACACAAAGCTGCAGCGCTGTTCCACCTGGGGATGAGCACCCGACCCTGAGCCTCTGTTACCCGCACGCCCAGCCCCCACTCTCCTCCCTCAGGCCCAGACTGAAGAGAACAGCGACAGCACTGAGCCTGCAGCCCCCACCCAGAGCAGCAGCCCCATGCAATGCCCCCAGGGCTGCCTGCCCTCGCAACCCCCAACAGGCCTCCACCCAACCCACACACCTGCTGTGCCCATACAGAGAAGACAGGAATGTCACAGAAACCTGAAGAGAACCTGCCCCTCCCTCCCTGCCTCCTCCATGCAGGCCTCCAACCCGCAGACTACCTGCAGGGGCTTGCAGCGTCTATGTTTCCGGGCCTGTCTGCACAGGGCCTTCAGCTTCCTCCGGCTCCACCTAGGGAGGGAGCGCATTTGTCCTGAGGGAGCTGTCCCTGCATCCCTGGGGCCCCACTCAGCTGCGGGAAGCCAGGGTCCCACTCCCTGCCCAGCACCTGGCCCCAGGCTGCTGTCCCCAGGGGTCTCAGCTCACTGAGGGGCTCTGCAGACAGAGCCCTGAGGCCGCAAAGCTGGGGGCACCCACCAGGACACGTGGCCCCAGGTCTGGCAGAGTCGGCGGATGGCGGGGCTCTGCAGGGCACAGATGATGGCATAGGTGGACGCCCAGTTGCGGAGGCGCTGGCACTCCTGGGAGACAAGAGCAGGGGACAGGGCAGCTGGAGTCTGAGCTCCCTGCAGGCCTCGGTGCAAATCCCCATATGGGGGACACTGAGAATCTGGGGTCAATGGGGGACACAGAGATCCCCAAGGAACCTTGGGAAAATGTGTGCATGACTCGAGAAAGGAGCAGGCAGGACGATGGGCCCCACTGGGACGGCCCCAGGACACAGTCCCTGCAGGAAACGCCCGCGGTCCTTGGAGCAGGAGACCATCTTCTCTCCCAAACTTCACAGGAGTACAGGCAGCTGCACAGGGACCCCCACCCACTGCATACCCAGGCCTCTAGGGCCCAGTGCCCACAACTCCACAGGGATCCCTGTCCCAAACATACCGGGCCACCAGGACCCAGTGCCCCCAACTCCACAAGGACCCAGCCACCACATACCTGGACCCCCAAGATCCAGGGACCCCAATTCCACAGGGAGCCCCCCAATATACCTGGGCCACCAGGATCCAGTACTCCAGCATCCGTGCCCGCGCGGGCGGGCTCAGTTCCGAGAGGCAGGTGGTAAGGACACAGGCGGCCACAGTGTAGTACTGGCTCTCGATGGCCCGCACAGTGGGGCACACATGCTCGTAGCCCGGCTTGTTCCTGATAGATGAGAGGTCCCCCCGACAGTGGTTTGGCACCAGCTCCAGGAACAGCTCCTAGGGAGAGGGACAGGTTCAGCCACAGACACCCCAGGAGACAGAACAGAGGACAGGGCCAGTCCCACTCGGCCCTTGGGCTGTGCTGGGCACTGAGGGGCTCAGGACCCCGGAACCCAGACTGATGCGGGGTGCAGGAACAGGACCCCTCTGCCTGCTCCTGGGCCCTACCAGACTCGGGGTTCTCCCCGGCTCCCTCTCTGCACCCCTCAGAGGCACATTCCTCTGTGACAGCTGCACTGGGGGCTGGTTCCTGCGTCCCCCTTGAGGGGACCGCCCTCAGGGGCCTCATGGAGTCCAGGATGCTCAGACCATAGCAGACACACAAACCCGAGACACTAGTCTCTGTGCCACAGGCACCCCAGCCCCCACCCCACCCGCACACACACACACTCAGACACTGCTCTCTGTTAAGCTCACGGACATGAACCCCTCCCCATGCCTCCCCTGCCACGGGCCATCTTGGCCATCCCGGGACAGGGCAGGCTCAGGGAGCTGGTAAAGAGGGCGAGTGTGGGCCAGCAGGCCCGATGCCTGCAGAGGTGCCCGGGGAGGCAGGTGTGAGCGACGCTGCCTCTCACCTTGTCCATGAGTGTCAGCTGCTCGGCCATCAGCCGGGCAGGGAACGTGCTGACGGAGACCTGCTCGTTTCCCGGCTCCTCCAAGGGCCTGCTGCCGGGGCAGGAAGGCTCAGGGCCGTCAGCTGCCTCGCTGGCCTGGCTGGCAGCTGCCCACGAGCTGGCATCATGCGTGTCTCCAGGCCCGGCGTCCTCCAGCTCTGCCCATTGTGCTGCGGCCGCAGCTGAGGCTTCGAGAGGCTCCGGCTCTGGGGCATCCCGCGGAGGCAGGCCCAGCTCCTCAGGTGGTTCTGGGACAACTGCTGGGGCTGGAGCAACTTCTGAAGAGAAGGGCCCCGCCTCAGGGTCCCGCCAAGCCACAACCAGAAACAGCAGAGCCCTGTCCCCAGACCACGGCGTGCAGGAGCCCGGCCACCCCAGAGGGCAGGGCCTTTACCCTGAGCCCTGATCAGTGCGGTCAGGAGAAGTTCCTTCCTCAGATGAACTTGGAGGCCAGAGCCAGAAAAATGCACCAGAATGCAGCCCAGCATCGATTGCACGGGGACACAGCACAGCCACTCAGTACAGCCCTCAGGCCAGGACCCCGACATGGGACTCAGGGCGCTGGGGGGAGTGCAGGGAGCAGAGTCAGGACCCTGGAACGTGCCTCCCCTGCTCCCACAGAAGGTCCCCTCACCTGGAGCCCAGCTGAGCCATCATGCCACTGAGAAGATCTAACAGAGAACCTGTGACTGGGTCCCCTTGCCCTCGACTCCAATGTCGTGAGAATGACCTTCCCCACCTGGGCCTGTCCTGAGCTGCTGGGAATTCTAGAGCACCTGCCGGGCCCGTCTGCTGCTGAGGCCCAGGGATGCTGAGCAGGAGGGGGTGAGAGGAGGCCAGACGAGGGCAGTGGGGCAGGAAGTGTGGGCCACTCAGGGAGACCCCAGCCCAATCTGCTGTTTCCTGAGCCCTGGGACCCCTCTTCAGCCCTCTGTGATGCAGGGACCCTGTCAGGGAGGTTCCCTGTTGGGGAAATGATGCCTGAGCTCTGGCTTCTGCCCACACACGGCACCAACACAGACCCGGCTGACCCTTGTGGATACTGGGGACCCTGGACCACTCACTGCTTCAGTGTTTTTTCGCAGTTGAGAACCTGCTCCAAGTACGGGAGGAGGCATCCAGACCTATGGGAAGCAGGACAGTGTCCATGGAGTGTTCGGGACACACGGCAGGATCCTGAGGCTCAGACCAGGACTCAGTCCCAGGGAGTAGCTCTGTTTTTGCGTGACAATGTGTGGAGAAATGCTGTATGACCAGGTGCTGCTTTGACGTATGGAAAGACCAAACTACCAAACCCTTCTCCTGTCCCGTGGTGCTGGGACACCTGTGTGCCCCAGAGATGTCTAATCGCCCAGAGCAACACCAACAGGAAGACCAGGGCATGGGTGGACAGAAATGTTTTGGAGTTCAGAGTGGGTTTCCTGTGCATGTACTCTGGGAGTCCCAAGCCACAGGCTCTGAGAGTTGCGGCTGCTGTTCCATGGGCAGGAACAAGAATGAACAGGAAGCTCATGGCCAGGAGACCAGGCAGCAGCCCAGCACTGTCACGGCCCATCCCATGTCCTCCTCCAGGACCTTGCGTGACTCTCCCCACACTGTGTTCAGAAGAACCAGCAGAAGCCCAGAGAGGCCCTGGCCCGTTCTGAGCACCCCAGGCGGGGAGGCAGGCAAGGCCCAGCGTCTGGCGGGGCGGCTCTCACCAGCGCAGCATCTGCTGCAGGATCCGCGCGGGAATGGGGAAGGCCAGGCCGGTAGGAAGGATGGTGGTAACAGAGGAGAACTTCCGCCCAGGGGAGGTTTGCATCAGGGAGACCAACATCTCCACAGTTCTTTCGCCGAGGGTCAGCATCGTGCAGGCCTCATCCGGAGATCTCGGACACACAGGCTCCTCCTGCTGGTGGGCAGGGGGTGCAAGATGGTCAGTAGGTTCCCCAGGGTGCAGGTGCCGAGGGTCTGGAGCTCAGAACTGGGGGAAAACCAGCTCTTGGGGCAGAAACAGGAGCGCCCACATGTGCGAGGAATCGGGCTGAGGACTGCCCTTCTGACCAGTGAAGTTTGCTGTTGTCAGTTGGGAGCATTCACAGGCCAGAGGACAGGCATGGCCCCGAGGGTCTCAAGGAACCCACCCCCTGCAGAGGACAGCAGGGGGCAGCTGGGCAGGTCCCTCCTCATCAGCAGAGAAGCTCCTGCAGCTGCTCTCAGGACCTGCCTCCTCTTCAGTTTGTTCTGCCCCCCGGTGAGGGGCTGGGGAGCCCCGCTGAGGGGCTTCAGAGGTGTGGCAGATCCCTCCCCAGGTCTCCCCCTACCCTCTGGGCCCCTCCTTTGAGGCCCCCCTTTGCCCAGTGGCCACTGTGCTCCAGTGCTGCCCCTAGTGGAGAGAGCTGGCATGTGCCACCGAATCTCCCCTCCAGGAGTCCCTGGGCCAGCCCACAGACTCTGTCCCTGGCCACTAGGAGGCGGGGCCTCTCCTGCCTTGGGCCTGTGCTGGGGAAGCCTCAGACCCAGACTGCAACAAGCAGCCACAGGAGGGCCCTGCTCTGCTGCTGAGATGCTCAGGGGCTGATGCCAGCTGAGCTGTACCTGCTCTGTGGGCTGAGTCCTGTCCCCACGTGTCCTGACAGACTGTAGGGACCCAGCCAACACAGCTCCTTTCTCTGGGCCTCCTTCCCTGGAGGTGCATCCCAGGGATGGCAGTTTCAGGGAAACGGACACCGCAGCCCTCTGCTCCTTCTCTCTCTAACCCCCAACCTGAGCTGCTTCCTGCTTGGAAAGTCAGCCAGACAGGGAGCTGTCTGAGCCCCGTGTCCCTGGGCCATGAGGACAAGGTCAGACAGCAGTGCAGACACACAGTGTGACTGAGGGGAATGTGGGCGTGGCCCTCTGGGTCAGCTCCTTGTTCTGAAGTGGGTGGGGATGGACTTTCAGCTGACCCTGTGTCAGAGGAGCATTGGGGACTGGATCACTCTGAGATGGGCCGTGGACACCCCGAAGGGTCACCATGGAAGAGTCTCAGGTGTCTTGGGCTGGGAACTGGGCTCTGCACCCACCTCCCCATCTCAGACCCTGAGTGTCACCTGCTCACCTGTGCCGGGCACTGGGTGTCACTGCATCTGTGCGGTCCCGGGCTCGTGTCCTGGCAGGTAGAACAGCTGCTTCCCACCAGGGGCTCCACCGGGATGTCCCGAGCTGAACTCTGTAACACAGCCTCTGTCACCCCTGGGAGGGACCTGACACGGGGGCCCCCTTGAAGAGTCTTTTTGGTCCAACAGTGAAATAACATCTCTCACCACAGAGACTGCACACAGCGAATGGAATAAGAACGACCAGTGCTGGCACAGATGCAGGGAGAGAGGGGGTCTCATTCATTGTTGGTGACAATGCCGACTGGCCAAGCCTTTTTGGAAAACAATATGGCCATTTCCCCCCTCCCCAAAATTAGAAATTGAATTCCATAGGATCTAGCAATGCCACTTCTGGGGATATACCCCAGACTAAATAGGCACAGAGCTGAAACATCATCTGCACTTCTATGTTCACCGCAGCACTATTCACAGTAGCCTGAATCTGGAAACAGCCCAAGTGTCGAGAACAGAGGAGTAAATAAGGAGATTATGGTACATCTACACGATGGAATACTACATAGCCACCAGGAAAAACGTCATAATATTCACTTAGGATGACACTCATTCCCAAGGACATTGGAAACAGGGCCAGGAGGACTGGTCCACAAGTTTTGGGAGAGACAGGGAAGGCAGTTAGGGTAGAGAAGGACCACTATGACAAAGGTAGTTAACTATGAATAAGAACTGTGAGCTTAAAGTAGGTAACGGAACAAACATGATAACCTCTCAGTACTTGTATTGCAGTCTATAATGGTCCAAAGTAGAGAGAGAGAGAGGAGAGAAAACAGAGAGAATCAGAGACAAAGAGAGAAAGAGAGAGAGAGAGAGAATTTCGTGCCATAGAGTTAGGTGTGGGGTGAGCGTGGTGGGAGAGAAACTGCGAACGTTGCTGGTGGGAAATATACACTCGAGAAGGTTCCGTTTTTTAGAAACTCTGTTTTGTCAAGAAGAGTCCATGACACACACCAGCCTTCCCTCATGAGGCAGTTGCTCCTTCCCGTAAGAACAGGACTCATTCCCCTCAGACACCTTTGGACCATGACCCACAACTCACACAATCAAATTTCATTCACACACACAGACACACGCAGTAACAGGGATGTGAATCTACCGAGGTGCATCACAACTGTGAACTATTGACCCTGTGGGCCCGGATTACCCTTGAGTTCCTCCTCACCTGGGACAGGTGTTGCGGGTGGGGACGAGCCCTCCTCCACAGTCTGCAGGGACAGCGATCACCTTCACTCTGGGCTCGCCTCAGCCCAGAGCCTCTGATCTTGGGCATACAACATGAAAACATGTCTATTGCTTCTCAGTGCAAGTGAACTAGACGGTCACTTTCTCGAGAATGAGCTCACAGGGGAACCAGGGTTCTATGGCAGTTGGGGATGGTCACTAGGGAAGTGAGGTCATTTTCCAGGGTTCCATGAGCTGATGAATTCCTTCCACCTGACCAAATGCCCTCCCCTGCTATGGCACCACAGACTGAAACAGGGAGTTGAGAGGTTTCCCCAACTACCTGCAAATAGAACGTGGGTCCTAACTCTGAGGATTCAGTGGAACTGGATTTTTCATGTCTCCCGTGTCCAGACCTCTGGGCCCTGGACTCCAGAGTTGTGTCCCACAGGCTTGGGAATCCTCTCCCCTCTCTGGCTCCCTCCCCTCTGCAGAAGCAAATGTCACTGAAGTTTGGGACAGCCTGCAGGCTCAGGGAGGTAGGACTTGTGTATGAGACAAGGGCTGCTGGTGTCCCCCATAAGCACCAAACCTCAGCCCCCTGTCAGCTCACGACTTCCTCCCTCTCTTCAGCTACAGTGGAGGCAACTGTGCGTCAGAGTGTCCAGGACCCTGGTGTCCTACTCGTCTCTCCTCATTCTACTCTAGATGTTTCCACCCAAATTCCATAGCACACGGGGACTGCCTTTCCCCCAAAATAAGGCCATAATGCTTGAGGAACTTGGCCCAATTTGTGTCTATGCACATAGTTCCCGTGTCTGGGAACTTCTTAGGGGGCTGCCTTCCTGGATGGTCTACAGGAGCAAGAGTCTCCAGATGCCCACTCAGAGGGTGGGAGCAGAGGTTTGGCTGTCCCCTGTTGGGATATGACTCAGCCATCCCTCCTTCAGGGACACCAACCTCTCCTGCCCTAAAACACCCTCCGTCCCTGCATCTTGCTTGATCAGGAGCTTTTTCTGAGGCTGAGACTCCCTGAGCCAACAGAGATGGCCCTGCAAGGGCGCCTGCTGGGAAGCTGCTGTGGAGTCATGGATGAGAGGTGGGGTTCCAGTGGGAGGCAGTGACTCTTGCTTGCTAACTGCATCCAAAATATGAGCCATGTTCGTTGCCATTGTAAGGGTGTCTGTGACAAAAGTCATGTTCAGGAGGCAACCACTGGCTAGTGCCCAAGTTAATGTGAATCTGTGGTACATACACAGTCGTATCTGTCAGCTCCTAATAAAAGAGGGCACCTCACCGTTAAAAAGAACCCAGAGAGAATTGGAGGGTCTCCAAAAGAAACAGAAATACTCAATGCTTCCACTGCTCTCAGGAAGAGAAAGAAGTGCAGTGGAAAGCCAGTGAGCCTAATCCTAAATCTGAGGACAGAGAGACTGACAACCGTGGACATGGTAAAGGGTTCCACTGGACGGTGGCAGAGTGCTTGTCATTCACAGTGGTCTGGGCATGGATCTGTTTTTCCTGAAGTACCTACAGTGATGTAAAACAATGCCATCTTTACTCAGTCTATCACATTAAACTCTGGTGACAGTCATAGCTGTAAGGAGTCTGAGACAGGTGACTAAAAGCACTGAGAAGGCCACGGTGGGAACCTGGGACGGAACAGAGAAAATAGGGCAAACCAAGTAACCTCTAAGGAAGGACTGCTTCACATTTATCACACGTTTCTATCAATATCAGACATTACTAGGAGGAGCCACTGTGGGTGGGGTACTGGAACTCTCGTGAAATCCAAAGCTGTTTTAAAAGACTCATCCAAAAGGTAAGAGTGACCACACAAAAATATATGTGTATGACCTTTTGTGTGTGTCCCTGGGAATAGGGGTTGTTTGGGGCACCACCCCTCAGTGTTCAAGGTTCTATCCTGGTGCTGTGCTCAGGGAGGATTCTGGCAGTGCTTGGGGGCGAAATCCAGGGTTGGGATCCAACATGGCTGCAAGGTGTCTTACTCACTGTGTGATCTCCCCAGCCTGAGAAATGTGAACTTGATCTCACTGGACATGAGGAATAGTGACCACAGTCATTTAAGTGACTCGCTGATACGAAGTCAACTGGCTGCTCTACACTCACATCGTGCTAATAGTCCTTGGGGACCAGCAAGCAAAGCTGGAGCTCAGCGGAGCATGCACTGAGCCCTTGAGCCCTCTCCTACTGCAGAAGCATGGTTGGTTATGAGAAAACATGGAGTGAATTAAGTGGGATCAAATATAATATACATAACGTACGTATTATGTGGGCTGCTCCAGCAAAATTTATAACAAGAAGCAAAATCTTTATTAGCCAAAAATCATGTAGAAGCTGGAGCGATAGTACAGTAGTAAGACATTTGCCTTGCACGTGGCTGACCCGGGTTCGATTCCTCCGCCCCTCTCGGAGGGCCCAGCAAGCTACCAAGAGTATCTCATCCACACGACTGAGCCTGGCAAGCTCCCCATGGCATATTCGATATGCCAAAAACAGTAACAACAAATCTCACAATGGAGACGTTACTGGTGCTCACACCAGCAAATCGATGAGCAACGGGATGACAGTGATACAGTGATACAGTGATGTAGAAGCTAAACAATCCTGCTGACAAGCAGTCCTGCTTGGACGGGAATATAATATTTCACTCCTTTCTGTCCCACACAGTAGCCAGCTCTCACCTCTGGGAGTTGAGACACTGGCGTGCTGCAGATGGGACTGAGGGCCCAAATCTTTCTTCTTCCTTCAATGTGGTTCATTGACACGCAAAAATCATCTGAGCCAGCAGCCAGGGCATCAGAGCAGAGCTCCAGACAGCAGATATGAACTGCTTTTGGATGACCCTGTCCCCTCCTCTAGTGGCTGCTGCATGGTGACTGCCCAGGGCTCACAGGCCTGGCTCTGGGGCTCACACAATTCTAGCCGTGCTAGCTGGGTCTCACGTCAGGTTGTAGTGCTCCCCAGAGGTCACCACAGTGCTCACACATGGACACACCTCGGGTCACACTTCCCAGCTGTGGAGCACATGTATGGGCACTGAATAGAGACTGTGGGCCCAAAGGCTGGCACAGCAGGCATTCTAAAGCCAGGGCGGGCAGAAACAAGATGCGTATCTGAGGCAGGAACCTGAAGAACCCTCAAGGGACGTTATTGTTGCTGATTTCTATGGACGAGATGATAGGAATTTGGAAACTTCCTTGAATGAACAACCCAATGCCCACTTGGGCAGTACAACACCAAGAAGAACCAGATTGAACTGACCAGACCAGGGGAAGCCCAGAGAGACTCACATTGACCTGTGAGTGTCAGTTCGCAGGGTCTGCACAGACTGGGGCAGAGATGGTTTCAGCCCAGGTTACAGAAATAATATTTCCTGTGAGGACATTGTAGACAACCTCAATGTTGGGGAGCAGGTCTGGACACCCCGGCTCCCTTACAGCCCTCCCAGAACCACACGAGGGAGGAGAGAACCTCAGCAGATCTGAGGTGGGAGGCAAATGTCACTTGATTCCTTAGGAACAGAGGGTGGGAGGCACCTGCCCACCTCTCTCACTCCCCTTTCAATCTCCCCAGGGACAGTTCAAATATCTCCTTATTTGAGTGCTGGAGGAGGCTTTCTCCGTGCCCCAAGCACCCCAGAAGAGAGTTGCATCAAAAGGAAAGAGAGAGAGAGTTGCAAACTTGTAGGCCAGTGAGGGTCCTGGAGGGGTCCCTCAGTACCGTGGCTAACACAAGGCTTTGCTGATCCTCCAGCCCCTTCCTGGGCAAGGACAGCCCCTTGGCTAAGCTTTCTTTCCCTGACTCAGGATCTAATCAATGTCTCATTCAGTGCACCTGGCCTTTGGCATTACAAATCAGTAAAAGTGGGACACATATTTGCCTCTTCAGGTCCAATGAAAAATAATGGACATCTAAAGCAGAATTTTCTAATGATTTATAAGAAAGAAACATATATTAACACGGATACGTCAATCTTGATGTCACTGCCACCTAATGCAGGTGTATCTAAGTTAATGTTAAGCTTCAGGAATCATTCCAAGCCTGTGGAAACTTCTGGGGACCAGCATAGTCCTCTGACCAGCGTTGTTGACCACTGGTCTACTCTAAAGGACTTCCATTGAGTCTCTAATAGCCAACTCAGACCTTGGTCCTTATCTCACTTGTCTGGTGTGAGCTTGACAAGTCAGAGCTGACAGGCTGAGAGAAGATTTTACAATGCCTAGAAATGACTGTGGCTTAATCTCTAAAAATGAAGGTGGGTTATTAAAAATCAGAAATCAGAAGAAGGAAATCTAATAGGGAAAGTAACAGAAGTAGAAGATGCAATGCAATAAGCCTCCAAACACCGAATAAGTCCATAAATAGATTCTGACCACATCGTTATTAGAGAAATCCTGATTTTAGGTCACAGAGGTAGCCCTGGTACTCATCAGATGGTAGGAAATGAAAACTGGACATGGTCTCGGTATTGGATGGAATGGGATAAAGTGTGAATCCTCTAGTCCTGCTGGGAGTTTCAGGAATGGGGAACAATCTGGATCTTAGGAGTGAAATCAGCATGTTGTTCTTACAATGGCAGGAAATCAAGGGTTTCCTGCATATGTTTTGATTTTGCCTTGCTGACCAGTGCAGGAAATAAACATACACCAAGGTCCTATTTTCTCTCTCTCTTTTCAAGTCTCTACTCTTGATCTCTACTCTTGATTCCTGTCATGTTCAGTCTATGAATATGATATTATGGTCACTGATACACTGGGAATACATTTTATCAATAGTGTGTGTCACTGTCACTGTCACTGTCATCACGTTGCTCATTGATTTGCTCAAGCGGGCACCAGTAATGTCTCCATTGTGAGACTTGCTTGTTACTGTTTTTGGCATGTTGAATACGCCATGGGTAGCTTGCCAGGTTCTGCCATGCGGGCAAGATACTCTCAGTAGCTTGCTGGACTCTCTGAGAGGGGCGGAGGAATCGAATCCAGGTCGGCCATGTGCAAGGCGAATGCCTTACCACTGTGCTATCGCTCTAGCCCAACAGTGTGTGAAAAGGATAAAATTCTATTTTCCCCTGAATATATCTAATTAATCACTCTCCTCAAATGGAAAGAGCTTCCCTTCCTCTAATTCTCAGAAACATCCTTGGGGTGCCTCAGATGGAAAGTTTCCCTTCCTCTAATTCTCAGAAACATCCTTGGGGTGATGGGAAAATTGCTCAGACTTGGGTGCTTCAAAATGTCTCATTTTTCCCCTAGGCTTTTTGTCATCCTTCTGTCTCTGGGACTATGCTCTATAAAGTTCTAATTTGTCTACTCTGAAAACACCAATGGAGATCTTGGTTCTAGCCTGCTTTTCGTCATCTATTGTCTGATTGGTTTTTGCTTAGAAGTCACATAGTAAAGCAATTTTGGTGTCTATTTCTAGGAGAAATTCAAATCCTGCACTCACATCACTTTGTAGACAAACACCTACAAAGCAGTACAAATGTTGAACACTTAGATTTCTAGTTTAGTAACAAGGGGTATCTCAAATGCACAATGCTGACTGAAAACGATTTTGTTCTTGTTTTGTTTCTTATGGATAAACACTGATCATCAACAAATGTTCACTACCCATTTTTCATATTGGTAGCCAACTACCTAAGAACCACCGAGGAGTAGAACATCACCAGACTACAGATCAGGACATCATCGTCATCTCATCATCATCATCATCATCATCATCATCATCATTATCATCACCACCATCAACATCATCCTCATCATCACCATCATCATTATCATCATAATTGGCATCATCATCACCATTGTCATCATCATCATCACCGTCATCATCATCATCATAATCATTATCATCATCATCATGTAATAATTATATACAGCATTCTTATTCATGCTTATTCCAGAATGGTGGTGTCCTAAACTCTACCTTTTATCACTGCCTTTTATCCTCACAGTCACCCTGTCTTGCAGCTATATTAACGTCCCAGTTGTACAGACAGGAAACCTAGGACAGAGACAGTAAGTATTTTTTGTGAGAATCCCATTCTTCCATGGAGACCACAAAGTCTCAAGGGCATCTCTGCTTGCCTAGTGCTTTCCCTCTCTCTCCCTCTCTCTGTTTCTTCTCTCTCCCTCTCTCTCACCTCCCTGTCTCTTTCTCTCTTCCTATACCTCCCTCCCTCTCCTCTATGTCTCTTACTTTTTGTTTTGAGACACATCTGGAGGAAGAGCTTCCAGGACCATTTGTACTGAATGTCTGGAACCCAAGAGTTCACCCATCAAGGAAATGGGTGAAAGGGGTATAACTCATGTAACAGAATAAAATCCCCAGCCCTTTACTAACATCTGTGCCACCAAAGATGACCTAGCTGGATGTGAGTGATGTCTTTAGGCAGCTGAACATTGGCCCTGCCTGGTCCACTAGGTCCAGCATCTGTCTAGTATAGAGTTGTGAAGTTGAACTTAGTCCAGTTCTGCCCTGCCAGAGACATGGGGGCAGGGGCCAGGGTCCCGGGAAGCAGGGGCAGGGGTTCTGGGGTTGGAGAGGACAGCAGGAAATAGATCAGGGTGTCCTCTGGTCCAGTATTTCATCTACACACTGTCTTCAAAGGAAGGTATGTCCAGAGTGATCTGGGGGTGGAGGAGCGAAGTTCCCACCATACCAAAACCTTGGCAGCCACACTCACACCTCAACAGATGCCACCATGTCTCTACCAGACTCCACAGCCTTATGACTAACCCCACAGAGATGCTAACCTACCAAAAATTTCAGATACACTGGGTGATTTTGGGGCTGAAACTCCAGACCTCCTTGGAGTCAGGGTGGGTGACCTCCCTCCATTTCCCTGTACTTCTGGAAACTCTGGCAGCCACACCTTATCCGACTTCTGCTGCCATGCAAGCTCATCTACTGGCCCTGCTCCAGAGACTCATGATTAAATCCCGAAAGAGATCAACTTCCCACAAACATCTCTCATGTACCCAATCCCGGCTGGGACCTCGAAGGTGATATCAGGGGTGGACGGCATCAGTGTCTGCCCTACCAAAGCCCCGGCAGACGAGATCACAGTCTTGGGCCAGACTGCCCACTTACATATCCTGAATTTTCTGAAGCTTGAAATCACCAAACTCTAGAATACTAACATCCCAGAAGGAACACATCAGATTGGATAGGAACGTAAGTAGACATTAACTAATTTCGACTAACAAAAATACTCATACAAAAGACTTAACTAGCAAAAGAGCTTAGTAAACTCTCAGACAAGGACTTAATATCCCCATGGTGAGATACAACAATTTTCACAAATTTTCTTTTACTTAAGTATTTTTCTTATCATCCCATTAGCCAGTTAGTGTAACAAGCAATATAAAATAAATTATTGTGGGTCTGCTACAGGGACAGGCTTGAAAGGTGGCTGGGAAAATGGAGACATGGTAGAGGGAAGGTGACAGTGATGGTGAGATTGGGGTTAGAATATTACATGCCTATAACAAATAATCACAACCAACTTTGCAAACCACAATATTTCAATATAGTGTTGTGGAAGGAGAGAAGGTTTGTTTATGGAGAAGCAAGAGGCAAAAATGTTGGGCTCTATGGGGAAGGAGCAATAATTCGGTAGATACAGTATTTGCTTTGCACACATCCAATCTGGGTTTGATCCCCAGCATCCCATATGGTACCCCAAGTCTTCTGGGAATGATTCCTGAGAACAGAGCCAAAGTCATCCCTGAATACCGTCAAGTGTGGCTCCCAAACAAATCAAAATTGAACTCTTCCTGCTCTCTAGTCCCATGTGGGTAGACAGGTATGCAAATAGAGAAGGAGGACATGTGACAGTCCCCTCAAAGATGAGCAAGCAGCGAGGAACCACTTCATTGGCTTTGTAACCAAAATCCCTCTTTTGCTCACTCAGGCCCTTGAAAGGAGACAGACTTTGGTCGGCCACACGAGGCCCACCACCAGGGTGGACCAAAGACAATGAAGCAAACGGGCTTGCAGAGCTCCAGCTGCATCTCCCTGGGGCAGAGACACAGAGACATCTTCTTGTCTGGGGCTTCATGTATGCAAGGACCAGGGCAAATGTCACTGTGAAGGGGAACCAGTGAGTGCTCGACACATTAGCCTTGTCACTACTGTCACCCAGCAGCGTCTCAGTCACAGAGCAAAGGAGTTTTGGAAGAACCGAGTACACTGTCCTTGTCTTATTCTGGGGTTCCCTCCGGGAGTGTACAGGGGCCAAGAGGGTCACACCCAGCCATGATTGGAAACCACAATACAGGGGAGAGATGGTCCAGGGGTAAAACTTGGGGTCACACACAGGTAAGGCATTTGTACCTGTTCTTTGAGCTACTTCTCATGCCCCAACTTTCTTGGTTGAACTGTTGAACTGACCAAAATCCAGAAAGGAAATCTGAAGTTCTCAGCAAGGGTTAGAACTTCCCCGGGACACTGATGAAGGCTTGGAGCCACCCCCCACTCCCCCACCCCAGGGCTTCTCTCTCCTGCAGCAGCCCTCACTGTGGCTAGAGCAGCACTGGCTGGGGCCCAGCCTCCTCTCAAACCTTCCCCTGTTGGGGAACTTGCAAACACTCCCCTGTGCACTCTGTCAGTCTCGGCAGAGGGTAAGGACTATGGGCTCCCGGGCTGAGAGGTGGACCACGCACAGTACAGCCCAGGGCCTGCCTCTGCAACATCTCTGTCACCCTGATGAGGCTTCAGTGGGGAAATCCTCCAGCAGGTACCTGCACTCCTGAGCCCAGTTGAAATCTGCATTTCTGATGTTTGTGCTCACCAGCGTCTCGGGGGTCCCTGTCTCCCCATCCACTGCCAGGTCTTGTGGCTGGAGGGGAACATCATGATGTTGTCAGTAGTCTGTGGTCTCGTTCTCCCCTTAAACCAGGCACCTTTGTTCCTCCTCTTCCTCTTGGCCTACAGTTTGGCATCCTAGAAGAGGAGAAATGGGCTTGGGCAAGGGTTTCTTCCTCCAGCACTGGATGCACCATCACAGACCAAGAGGCTGAGGCCTGGGGTGCTCAGCAGTAGACGCCCACCTGACCGGCTGAGGACCCCTCCAGTTGACTCTCCAGCACTGCCCTTGTGCAGGACCCAGAATCATAGTAGCACCACGAGGGGAAATAAATATTAGTGGAGGGGCCTCTCAAGTGATGTTTAGGGAGCTCAGGGGCCCTCCCTGGAACTCTCCGTCAACCGAGTGTTTCATCTGAAGGTTAGGCCCAAGGATGTGGTGCTACCAGAGGTTGGGGGCCAGTCATGCTAGTGAGGCCACACTATGCTCGGGTCAAGCCAGGGTCAGGCACTTCAAGGCATGAGCCTTAACCCCTGTGCTGTCTCTCTGGTCACTATAAAATGGTTTTAAATTGATTTATAAAAATAAAAAAGAAAGAAAGCAAAATAGTGTAATGAGTTTTACCACCCAGATTTGTTCCTACTGGGTTTCCACAGATTTTCCTCCTGCTTTCTGGCACATAGTAGTTAATTCAGCTCCCCGTGGCCCTCATTGATATGCTTCCTGCTCCTCTCCCTGCATATCATCTCCATCTTATCCCGAGAATCATCTACCTGGAAAGTTTCAGTTATTTCTCACCTTTTCTCTCCACATCCTCCTCATGGCTCACCTGCATGGCTCCCAGCATAGCATCATCATCACACATCTGTCATCAAGTATTAGGCACACGTGGGACCCTAATCACAGGACTGAGGATGTCACACCTATCTCAGGACATCCCTGTATGCGTATGACATTTATAAATGATGAGAAGGACTCAGGGTTATGAATGGATTTTCTTGCTCTTAATTAATGTTTTAAATATATGTATTTAATTCATTATTGTAATTTATTTTTATTAAGATACCATGATTTACAAAGTTGTTCATAATAGAGTTGTTTCAGGCATACAATACCTAAGAACAACCCCACCACCAGTGTGACTTTCCCTCCACCAGTGTCCCCAGGTTCCCTTCTACCCATCAGCCTGCACCCCAGTCAGGCACAGAGCAAATTTATTTCACATTGTTTCCTCCCACAAAACGTGAAAGAAAGCTAAATGGGACTATCAGAAAATAAGTCGATTTGTGGTGGTCGAGTGCTATATGTTTTTAACCTATGTAGAGAAATTAAAATCATTTAACACAATATAAAGCCTATTCTCATTTACATAAATAAGTTTCCAACTCTGGAATCTAAAATATATTGCATTAGATTTTAATATGTACTTGGACCTCATTTGTATTTATTTTATATTCCCCACCATTAATAAAACATTTTAAATTATGTTATAATATATTTTAGAGTTTAAAATGAACTCAAAAGTTTGAAATAGGTAAAACCTCAAACACAAATTTAGTAAAAGTGAAAAGAATTAAGAAAATATAAAGGAAAAATTCTGAATAGGCCTATAAATGTACTAAAGTGTTTTATCCTAAGAAAGAGAAGATTGATTTTATACTAGAAAATATAATGTTTTTTTTTTGGTTTTTGGGTCACACCTGGCGATGCACAGGGGTTACTCCTGGGTCTGCACTAAGGAATTACTTCTGGCGGTGCTCAGGGAACCAAATGGGATGCTGGGATTTGAACCCGGGTCGGCAGCGTGCAAGGGAAACGCCCTACCCACTATGTTATCACTCCAGCCCCCTAGAAAATATTATGTTACAGATTTTAAGTGTCTGTATTCATAAGTAAAAGATTGTAATGAAAAATCACATTGGATGCAAAAAAATCTGATCAAACATAGAACTTTCAGTGTATGTGAGATGTTAATTCATCACTAAAACTCTTTAAAACACCCCTTAGGAAGCTAGGAATAAACGTACCTTTCTTAATCTAGTAGAGGGCAACCATCAGCATTTTGAATGAGAGCCACACTCAGAGTTGCAAAACACAAGGGAAATTTTTCCTGTCCTTTACAGAAGCTCTTCTAATGCTTCTTGAATAACTGGTTTCAAGACTCTGAATTCACTCCATCTGCGGGAAATCAAATGGGTTGCTTGACTTTCCCCACCACCCTCCCCACCACACACACACCCCATTCTTGCCTTCATTCTGGTGCAACTGTGAGCTGTCCACCCTGGGGCCCCTTTGAATTGCAAAAGGGTGTTGAACCATCTCTGGTCTGCCTGTCCTGGAACAATCTGCTGTCAAATGACTTGGCAATGAAGTAGGCTGAGGGGGGCTGTGATGAGCAGAAGCAGCTGCCCGAGGAAAGTGCAGCGCAGGGACCTGCCCCTGGGACAGCATCCTTCCTGTTCTCAGAGTGTCACAGGGGGCTCGAGCAGCACTCAGGCCTTTCCGGTGCCCACGCTAGCATGTCTGTGCCCACCTAACGTCCCACCGCTCTGCTCACCCTCTCAGGCACTCGAGACATTCTCCTCACTGACCACAGCCCAGGCCATCTGCAGCACCGCTCACTCTCCCTGCTCAGAAGGCTCCTGTGCATCCTCGTTTGACGCACCTTTATGGCCCCTTCCAACCTCTGCATGAGCCACCCATCTTCCTGAGTCTGTCTCCACGTCCGGCTTCTCCAGTGGGAACAAGTGGCAAAACGCTTTGGAAACTTGGCAAACAGGACAGGCCTGCACTCCAGTCCCTGACTTAGTGAGTCTGGGGAGATCCAGGAACCTCAATTAGACACAAAGTCAAGACAATTCTGAAGCCAGGCCCAAAGAGAGTTGCCTATAAAAGTTCTGTATGGGGGACCAGGGAGACTGTATAGGGGTTAAGACATATGCCTTGTATTTTCTGACCCCAGCTCAATTCCAATGGCACTCCCATGGCACCCCCACACCAAGTATTGCTAAGTGAAGCTCTGGAGGCCCCCCAAACACCACTGGATGTGACCTTAGAGGCATCTGAAAATCATCAGAGTCGCGCTGATATTCCATGGCACCTCAGGTAGTAAGCAGCACTGCATCCTCATTCAACCAGAAGCCAGGTGAGTCAAGTTAGTACAGAGTCTGGTGTTTCATTCCAAAGCTGTGTGAGTGACCACCTATGTCTATCAGTCCTAGGACTGCAGAAATGGGGGCTCAATGAGACTGAGCGATCCAACTGTGTTCTTGAGCATGGTAATACAATCTTAAATATGAGTAATAAAGTGAACTTTACCGTCAAAGTATCTGCAATAGGTTTTTTGTTTTGTTTTGTTCTGTTGTTTATTTATTTCATTTATTGAATCACCATAAGATACCGTTACAAAGCTTATGTGTTTGAGTTTCGATCATACAATGATGAAATACCCATCCCTCCACCATTACACATTTTCCACAACCAAAATCCCCAGTATTCTGCCCTTGCCCCAGCCCAACACTTTCCCTGCCTGTGTGACAGACAATCTCTTTCTCTACTTTGATTACATTTAATATTTAGATATTAGTCCCACATTATTATTTTTTATTTTATTAAATCACCGTGTGGAAGATTACAATGCTTTCGGGCTTAGGTCTCAGTTATACAATGCTGAAACAACCATCCCTTCACCAGTGCCCATATACCACCACCAAAAAAAAAAAAAACCCAAACAGTACACCTTCCATCCCGCCCTCCCACCCCCTACCTTGTAACTGATAAGTTTCATTTTACATTCTGTTTACTTTGGTTACATTCAATATTTCAACACAAACCTCACTATTGTTGTTAGGAGTACCCCACTAGATTCAGACCTACTGTGAAGACAAATACGGGCTACCGCGGCCGCGCGGTTTTGAATTTCTGTACTTTAACAAGAAGTCCAGGAAGATTTCTTCCAGATATTAGATAATTGCAGGCTTGAAAACCCAATCTGTGGTTGTCTTAATATGGCGGCCACCGCGCCCTTCATCCCCGGAGAGAAAGAGGCGAGAGAGAGAGAAATACCTTTCCCCTCCTGGGCGGGCACGGGGCCGAGGCTTAGTTCTCAGGCTGGAGACATTCTGCGAGGAGTTGCCCACGCCAAAAGGTTTTGCTGGGTCTGGATTCACGCTTGTGCAGCTGCGGAGAGGCCGCACATGCGTGCGGCCCCCGGGATCACATCTCGGCCACATTATTATTGGGAATTTTCCCAACACCACTCAAACCTGCCGAAAAAGCAATGCTAGACAATTTGTTTTACATTGCTTATTATGAATAAGCAATATAATATCAAGCAGCTTCTCTCCTGGAATTCTAAACTTTTAATATGTAGGTTCTGGAGAGATCTCTGCAGCGAGCTGCTCAGTTCTGGGGTTCATTTGTATGTCTCTGGATCATGGTCATTTAGGTGCTTAATAAGTAGCCGGGGGCATTTTGTGGGTGTCATCTCAGAGTCCCATCAGGGCAGTGGGAAGGAGAGGGACCAGCTCCTCCCCTGTCCTGTGAGGCGTGGCGTTTGCTGCTACTGCTCTCACATACCTGGGCTTTTTGTTGAGTTCTGGAAGATGGCGGCTGCTGGATTTCCTAGGGGGCAGGCGGAGGGATAGCACTTGCTCCCATCTGGAGTAGCCCGGTGAAAGTGGCCTATTACAAAATCTGGAAGCATCTCTGCAGCTAGCTGCTCAGTTGCGAGATTCGTTTGAGTGTGTCTAGTATCTGCAGTAGTTAGAAAATTATAGGACTAGTATGTAACAGCAGACTGCCCATTTAGATAGATGGTTTTCTAAGTAAATATAGAATTCAGAGAGCCAATGAATACGACGAAAGGATTGCAAGTATCAACCATAGTCTCAGAAGAGCAACTTGACCGTCATACAACTTCAAAGTAAGTCAATGAATGACAAATATTGGTAACGGTGACTGTTTTGTGTCATTTCTTTGTGACACACCAGGCAGCACTGGGGGACTACTCCTGGCTCAGGGCTCAGGAACCACATTGCATATGGAGAGCCAGGGATCAAACTTATTATGGGCTTGTGAAAGCAAAGTGTCTTAGCTGCTATAACTTTGCTTCAGGCCCTGATTGAAGCACACTTAAAGAATATGAAATGAAAATAATATTGCACTGGACTCTGTAGAGAAACTTGGCAGGCCAAGAGAACAAAACTGCTAGACATGGTGAAGAATGAAAGGGTGCAGGGTTTAGTATTCTCTGAAGCAACTGCTGTGTCAAAAACAAATGGGAAATTTGTCAGGTTAGGATCAAACATAATGTGAGACTCAGGGAAAGGAAACAGTGTGCCCAAAGCACTTGGCATGGGCCGAGTCACCTGTGAGGATGATCCTGAGCTGGGCCTCCACCCCCAGCGCCCAGGGCACCTGCTGTGCCACAGGTTCTACCTGAAGGGTCGACTTGCAGCGCTGTCTCCAGGGGGCGCTGCTCCCCCTTGAAACACCAGCAGGGCTCCAATAAGCCAATGGTATAGGAAATCATTCCATAGAAAAGCTCCACCACAGGGAGGGAATGGGGAAGGGCGGGGCGGGGTTTGAGCCCACTAGAAGGTTCTACACAAGAGACTAACTTCTGAGCAGAGAATTAAGTCTTAATATTCTGGCACATCCTAGACCCCAGGATTCCGACAGAGAGGCCTGTGCTGCAGATGCCTGTCCCTACCCCACCTCCCCACTCTTGGTGGATACTTAGTGTTCCCCTAATAGGGCTGGGACTTTGTTGCCACAGAGAAAGTGTAGCAGTTTCAACTCAGATGAAACCAACCAGTTCCCAGGTCCCAGCAATTTTCTAATATCAGGAAAAAAAATAACAGAAACCTGGTCTTAGTGCTGATTGCACAGTCATTTCCCAAGAAGCTGCAAGGCTCAGATCCCTCTCTACATCCCTTGTGTTGGAGAAAATAGAGCTTCCAGGACCAGTACTCAGTGGCCAGAGGTCTATGGGTAATTCTTGAGACTATTGATCCCTGTCACTTCCCCATTACAGACACATTGCCACCTCTGGAAACCACTGATCTCTGGAGAAAACAATATAGGAGATAAACAAACCAGCTACTATTCCACACCCAGCATGGTGTTGGAACAAAAGCAGATCCATAGACCAGTGCAATAGGTTTCAATATTCTTACACATCCTCTCAAATATGTGATCATCTAATCTTTGATAAGGGAGCAAGAAATGTAAAGTGGAGCAAGGAAAGGTTTTTTTTTAACAAATGGTGCTGGCAAACCTGGACAGCTACATTTAAAAAAAATGGCCTCAGACCTCTACCTAACACCATGCACAAAAGTCAGATCAAAGAGGACTAAAGACCTTAACATTAGTCCAGAATCCATCAGGAACATTGAAAAAAAATCAGAAAACTCTCTAGGATATTGAAGCTTAAAGGTATCTTTCGAGACAAAATGCCATTGACCAAGTAAGTGGAAAAAGAGATAAACAAATGGGACTACCTTAAACTAAGAAGTTTCTGCACCTCCAAAAAACCAAAAAAACAGTGACAGTCTGTTTACAAAGAATGCAATGACAGTCTACAGGATGGGAAAGGATATTCACCCAATAACTCTCCAATAAGGGGCTAATAACTAGAATATAAAAGGCACCGGTTGAACTCTACAAGAAGAAAACATCCAATCCCAGTAGAAAATGGGGCAATGAAATGAACAGAAACTTTCTCAAAGAAGAAATCCAAATATTCAAAAGACACATGAAAAAATGCTCTTCATCACTAATTATCAGAGAGATGCAGATCAAAACAACAGCCAGATATCATCTCACACCATAGACTGGGACATATCCATAAGAACATAAGTGTTGGCATGGACGTGGGAAGAAAGGGACTCTCCTTAACTGCTGGTGGGAATGCAGACTGGTCCAGCCTTTTGGGAAAACAATATGGATATTTCTCAAAAAACTAGAAATTGACCTCCTATTTGACCCAGCAATAACTTTTGGGAATATATTCTGGAGATGCAAAAAGTACAGTAGAAATGACATCTGCATTTGTATGTTTATTGCAGCACTATTTACAATAGCCAGAATCTTGGAAAAACCCGAATGCCCAAGAACAGACGACTCGTTAAAGAAACTTTGATATATCTACACAATGGAATACTATGCAGCTGTTAGAAAAAATGAAACCATGAAATTTGCATGTAAGTGGATCAACATGGAGGGTATCATGCTAAGTGAAATGAAACAGAAAGAGAGTGACAGACATAGAAGGACTGCACTCATTTGTGGAATATAAAGTCACAGAATGGAAGACTAACACCCAAGGATAGCAGAGATAAGGGCCAGGAGGTTCACTCCAGAGCTTGGAAGCCTATCTCATGTACTGGGGGTAAAGGCAGGTGGGATGGAGATGAGACCACTAAGTAAATGATGGTTGAAGGGATAGCTCAGGTTGGTAGATGAGTGCTGACAGTAGACTATGGATCAAGCATAATAGCTGCTTAGTACCTATACTGAAAACCATAACACCCGATAGGAGAGAGAAAGAGGGAATGTGTCTGCCACAGAGGCAGGGGGTGGGAAGGGGTGAGGGTGGTGGAGGGACACTGGGAACATTAGTGGTGGAGAATGGGCACTGGTGGAGGGATGGGTACTCCAACATTGATTGAAGCGTAATCACGAATGCTTGTAAATTTGTAACTGTATCTCATTGTGATTCTTTAAAATTTAAAAATAAATCGGTAAAAACAAAAGAGAAAAGAAAAGGAACCGAAGACATAGTACAGTGGGTGGGCACTTTATTTTATTCAGCCAAGCTGAATTGAATCCCCAGTACACCATAGAGTCTCCTGAACCCACCAGAGGCCACCCCTGAATGAAGTGCAGTAAGCCCTGGGCTCCTGAGGATGTGCCCCACCCCAAATTAATGAAAATAAATCTGCCCAACCTATTCACGCCTGAACAGTGAGGCTTCCTCACAGCACTTCGGGGATCTGGGTTTTTGTGCAACAGAAGACAGCACCATCAAAGCTACATGACCACAGACAGGCAGATAGCTCCTCGAGCCTGACACTGCATGTTCCCAGAGCAATGCCTGGGGTGACCACTCACCCCTACCCCCAGATCCCAAACCGACCCCACACCACCCATATACCCACACCCACAAGAACCACACCCCACATAGAGCCAGCTGTGAGTACTCCTTGAGCACTGCTGTGTGTGGCCCCCAAACCAAAATAAATAAATCAAACAAAGCTAAACAAAGCTGAAAGGCTGCAGTGACTGACATTAGGGACTTCGTGTTAGTAATGGCTCTAATTTGAACAGGCATAGTGAACAGAATATCCGGGTTTATCTTTAATCTAGTTGAGACCATCACTGGCATAAGTCCTGGGAAGGCATGCAAAAGCAGAAGAATAAGCAACAGTCCAAGACCATAAAAGGTAAAACACCCAACAGCAGACAGGGCAGGGGAAAGGAAGTCAGGTAGAGTTACCTGAGATTTAGGGCCAGGGTTGCAAGGAAGGAATAAGCCAATCAGACAAAAACACCACCCGAGGGTCCTGGGGGGAGTCAGTCCAAGGAAAGCAGGTGCAAACCAAGAGGGCATAAAAGGGGCTGCTTACAGCAAGGCAGGGTTCCACTCTATGCAGGGGAATTTGGTTGACCAGTCACATATGCTTGGCGTGAATAAAGGAAATCTGCTCACAATTTTTACTATGTCTCGTTCCTCGAATCACGGACCCTAACAAAAACCAACAACAAAGAAAACTCCATGAGACAGGTGGAGGGTAGTGGATGGTTCACAATGTTTTGCAAGCAGGGAGGGTAGCTCAGGGTTCTGGAACATCTAACGAAGCAGTTTCCTGGCTGACTTTCCAAGGGCAGACTTGGAATACTGAGTCAGAGACTAGAGATATGAGTATAGAAACAATCCTTTAGATGTTCTGTTAGATCTGTGTCAGAAGGGATTAGTTAAAGGATGGAGGTACTATGCTGTGATGTGGTGGCAAAGATGTGTATGAGGTTGGGAAAATCAAACGAAGAAGATTCCAAATGCAGAGAAAGGAGGAAAGGGGGGGAGAGAGAAAGAGAGGAAGGGGAGGGAGGGAGGGAAGGGAGGGGCAGAGAGAAGGGGAGAGACAGGAGGCAGGTGGGATATGTAGGAGGATGAAGAGGAATGAAAGGAATGGAGGGAATGGAAGGAGAGGGAGAGGGAGGGGATGGAGGAGACTGTGGCAGGAGGGGGCGGGTGGTACGAAGCCCTAAGCTCTGGTCTAATAGTGACTGTGGCTGAGTCTGGGTGTTCCCAGGAGCGGGAAGGGGAGGCTGTGCTTGCTGGCCTTGGTGTGTTGTTAATGGTTCATATAAACAGTGTCCAGAGCACTTTGTTGTCCCAGTTCTGTGGGAGGAAGGAGGGCGAATGGTCTGAGTAGAACCTGGCAGGTGTGGGGAGCTGGGTCAGGGAATGGACAGTACTCAGTGCCCTGCAGAAGGCCCTGACCAACCCTCCCACCTCTCTACCCCACAGGACTGAGGCAGGAAGTGGGGGGGAATCCCCCACCGGGCTCAGCCTGCCTCTCTGGCCTGCGGAGGGAGCTGGTTTGTGGGCTGGGGGCTGAGACTGGAGGGGTCCAGCAGCCTGCAGTCCCTCACAGTGTGGCAGTCAGGCGGGTGCTCAGCAAGGCTCCAAAGACAGTTCACTACATCCCCACCAGAGAGCTGGAATAGCTGGAAACTGGGCTGCAGGGCCAGAGGAGGAGGCGGTGTCTCAAAGTAGACCGGCCTCAGTGTCTGCGGGCAAGGAGGGCAGCATCCAAGAGCAACAGAACCCCAGCTCCTCAGCCTGGAACTCTGGAACTTGAGGTGCCCAGAGCTCAGTCACCTCTGAAAGCCATAGGAGGACATCCAGTGGCCCCTCCGGGCCCTCCTACAGTCCTGCTTTCTTTTGCTTCAGCAGAAATCCTGAAACATCTTAGCTGAGACGTTGGTTCATGATCAAAGAGACGAGCTCAGAGGAGCTGTGGGCTGCTGAAGTGAGCAGACCGTGGAACAGAGGACCAGACCGCACACGCACACTTCCACCCGCCAGCTGGCACTTGTCAAAGCAGGCCAGAACACCCGCCCTCCCACAACCACCACTCATGGATGGCTCTACGGGGCCAGGGGGTGGCACTGTGCTTTCAGGGTGAGGCTCTGGGTTCACATTGGCCTCAGGGTGCTGCGTGTGAAGTGTGTGTCACAGGACACATCTCTAGGTCTCCTGCTGACAGTCTGACCCTGGAGCAGGGAGGAGGCCCTGGGACTCACAGTTAAGGTGGGAATGTTGGTTTCCTGGGGGAGTTCGAGTTCTCCGGGGTCAGAGGATTGTGAATCAGGAGAATCCAGAGGGTCTAGAAGGAATCGCATCTGACATGGGCGGGGGCACGGGGGGGAGTGGAACAGCTGCCAAGAATCAGTATAGACCAGCCCCTCCTGGGCTCGGTGCTGCAGGCGCCATGACAGAAGTGCCTGTCGGACCCAGGCAGACAACTGAGCTTCTTCCTCTGACTCCCACACAGAGAGGAGCACCGTGAACTCCCCTGTTCGCCCAGGTGAGCCCCACTGTGCCTGGCACCAACACTGGCTCACTACCGTAGGAGGCATCAGAGAGGGAAACCCCTGTGTCCCCACAGGCATATCACTAGCCATTCCAGGGAGCGGGGGCTCAACCTCCTTGAGGCCTCTAGTTGGGACGAGACATGGGCAGGTCACCTTGCTTCAGGAAGGGGGACTCCCAGACCTGACCCTGGCACCTCCTCTGAGGTGTCTGAGGTTCAGAGCATCCTAAATGCCCCCAGGCAGATAGGCCAGGAGACAGGTCAAAGGGTGAAACACATACCTCACACAGTCAAGGCCTTAAGTTTGATCCCCAGCACCAAATGCCTACACACACACACACACACACACACACACACACACACACACATACACACACTCACACCAGCACCTCTAAGGGGGACATTAGTGAACCAACATCACCTTATTTAAAACCAAATAAATCTCCTCACTGGGCATAGAAGAAAGAAGAGAAAGGAAGCTGTCCTGACCAGGAAAGTCAGTCAGTTGCTACTGACCAGGAAGTGAGAGTGATGAGGAGCGAGGGGCCGTCTTAGGCTGAGAGTGTATGCACCTCTGCGCTGCTTATGTGGGGAGTGGACAGTAATCAGGGACTGGTAGACCTTGCTCAGGAGGCATTTGTGGGGAGAGAACAGAAACAAGAGCCTGGGGCCAGAGATAGAGGTCCCTGCTGACACAGTCCTGTCCCCAGCCCGCGCCCCCTACGCATACGAGCTAACTAGAGTGATTTGAATGCAGAGCCATCGGTAAACCCTGAGCTAAGTCTGGGGTGGCCCAAACCCGGTCCTCACAAAACAGGCAGTGGGGAGAGATTGCTTTTCATCCTCCAAGGATTCAGCTTCCCATGCAGAAGAGGAAACCGAGCCTCAGGACACAAGGCGAAGACCCCATGGCACCTCCATCAGCCTCTGCACCAGCCCAGCCCGTGTCCAGGGTCCAGCCACTGCGGGCTCAGTTGGGAACAATGCACCCAGTATCTCCACCTATTGCCACTGCTGGAAGCCCAGGCAGACGTGCAGCAGGACCAGTGCTCCCTGGGCAGCACGAGTCCTATGGGCTGAGTGACAAGAAATTAATCGTTTCTGTTTGCAGCTCCCACAGCCCCTCTCTGAGTCTCTAAGTCCCTTCTTCAGCTCCTCAGCTCCATTCAGCCAAGTGTCTCAGCACCACACCCATGTGCATGGCAGCTCTGCCGGCCCCTGTGAGGCCAAGACACAGCCCGGATACAGGGCACAGACAGACTGTCAGGGGAGGAAGGGATCTGGAGGCCTGCTTGGAGGAGGGTAATGCTGTGAGTCCTGAAGACAAGTAGGTGGTCACAAGGTCTGTGTCCTCCAGGAAGACTGGGCATCTGGGGCCACAATTTTCTTTAAAATTAGAAGGAGTGGTCAGAGTGGTCATTCGAAGGCCAAGGCCATTGCCTTGCTCACAGCCGACCCACTCAATCCCTGTTACCCCAGATGATCCCCGGAACCAGGAGTGATCCTGTAGTGCAAAGCCTGGGGGAAGCCCTGATCACAGCCAGGTGTGTCCTAAAAAATAGAATGACTGAGATCAGAAGGCAAAAAGGATGGTAACTATTATTGAATCATAAATCAGACTGGCCTACATTCGTCATTATACCAGTATGGTGAAAACCTAATGTGAGGGCTGGAGAGATAGGACAGCAAGTCGGATGCTTGCCTTGCACGCGATTGAGCCCTGGCTCCACCTAGGATCCCTTATGTCCTGCCATGAATGGTCCCTGAGCACAGAGCACCGAATAGCCAGAGGCTCGGTGTGTGCCATCAGGAGCAGGGCCTCTCTGTGGGGCAGCCCGCATCCACAGGACAGACAAGATGACTCAGGGATGCCAGCAGCGCAAGGCAGCGGGGCAGAAAGTGTCTGCACAGTCGCCAGGCACTTTGGCCCAAACCGCACACCGCGCAGTATAACCTCTCACCCTCATGCACACAGGCCTGCAAAGGGACAGCAGTGCATGGTCCCCGCCTCCCCAGGGAGCCGACCCAGCCCCGGACCTGTGCCTGCCCCAGGTGGGGTCCAGAACTCCCAAGTAGAGACTCCCCTAATAGCAGTCCCCGCAGGCATATCCCACCTGGCTGGCTCACAGCAGCTCCTTCCCGCCACTCGTCCTCTCGCCCCTTTGGACTGGGCAGTGGGCGCTGCCCTCCCCCGTGAGTCCTGCTGCCCCCCTTTGGAGCCCGCGCCTGGGCCTTTTTTTTTTCTTCTTTTTGGGTCACACCTGGCGATGCACAGGGGTTACTGTGCATGAGGGGAAGCTCAGACCTGGGCTTAGTTCCACAGGCCAGCTCCTGAACTGTCCTGAACAGTCCCCTCTCTGGGCCCCTGCAATGAACCCTCATAGCTTGCAGACTCACTTCCTCACAAAGACTGTCTCTACCCCTCTCAACCTGGTGCACAGGTATGTGCACACCTCACAGCCACACACACAAACACAGACCAGCTGTGTGCTCATCTCAACCGCCAAACACACAGACTCGCCAGGTATGTGTACTCGCACAGTCACACACACAATTCCCAAGACATTCTTGGTTTATTTTTCCTTTTCTTTTTTTTTTATTATTTTTCGGTCACACCCAATGATGCTGACTCCTAGGGCTGACCCCTGGCTCTCCACTCAGAAATCACTTCTGGCATTGCTCAGGGAACCATATGGGATGCTGGGAATCGAACCCGGGTCAGCCGCGTGAAAGGCAAACGCCCTACCTGCTGTACTATTGCTCCAGCCACCCCCCTCCCCCCAAGACATTCTTTTGGGCCACACCTTGAGAGACCCAGGGTGGTGGCGGGAACTGAGGCGGGGCTTGCAAGGCAGCTGGCCCACCTGCTGTGCTGCTGCTCCAGCCCCTCCCCATACCCTCTTCCTGGCCTGCTAGGTCCAAATGCACCTGGGTTCTTGAAACGCTTCTCCCGGCCTGTTGGCGTAATGCCAGCGGTGGCCACTAGAGGGCAGTGGAGAAGCCGTGCGGGAGAAGGAGGCGCCTTCCCAGGGGTCCTGGCCGCGGGGGGCTGCTGCGGGCCTGAGCTCTCTCCGCAGGGTCGCCGGGGACTGCTCCGCTGAGCCGTCTCGGGTCTGGGGCTTTCCCAGGAGCCCAGGGGGAGTCGGGTGGTGCTCAGGAGACTCGGCGGTGTCTCCTGGCGGTACCTGGTGAGCGCAGAGAGGCGCGTCCTGCGGGGTCTGCAGGACTCGGCAGCAGCGGCCCGGCCTGGCGGGGCCCAGGGGTCCAGGGCCACAGGCGGCGCTTCGGCCCGAGCCTTTCTGGGCATGGACACCGGGCCCGCTGTGCGCCACCTCCCGCCCCGCGCCTCGGCCCGCGACCCGCGGGTCACCAACAGTCGAAGTTCCGAAGGCGCGACCAGGGCTCGGTCACATCAGATCAGGGACGCGAAGGTGCCCGGGTTCCTGGCGACCCCCAGGAGCTGCGTCCGTCTCTCCTGGAAAGGGCAGAGCCGGGAGGAGGGCTCAGTGCTCGGGCACATCCCGGCAAGCCCACCCCACCCGCCCCCAGCCCGGAGGCTTGACCCCCCAGGCCACAGCTGCATCCCCCCAGCAGGCGGCCACAGCTCGGCCTGGGGGTCTTCCTTGGGGCCCTCCAGCTGGGCCTTCTCTGTAGCCGTTTCTACCTGCTGTGTCTGTCCTATTCCAGGTCGTTTATGTGTGTGATTTGTTTATTCCTTTTTTCTGTTTCACATCTACATTTTTTAAACTATTTTTTTAAACAGGTGTCATTATTTTTTTTTTTTTCTGCTTTTTGAGTCAGACCCGGCGTTGCGCAGGGGTTACTCCTGGCTCATGCACTCAGGAATTACTCCTAGCGGTGCTCGAGGGACCATATGGGATGCTGGGAATCGAACCCAGGTTGGCCGCGTGCAAGGCCTTACCCGCTGTACTCCAGCCCCAATAGGGGTCATTCTTAAGACACTCAGGAGGGTTACCTTTATTAAGATATCTGGGTCCCCCTTAAGCCCCCTGTGGGTCAGGGAGCTCAGTGGCCAGGCCTGGCACTGGGAGCCACCAAGGCTACATCCTGTGCTGCTGCTGAGGACCAAACGCAGAACACAGGTGCTATGGATGCTATGCATTCCTCTAAGACTTGAGTGCTGTACCTGGTCCTGGTTTCATTTTATTGAAGAACTTAATTTATATGTATCATTTATAAATATAGCACAGTGGGAAGGGTGTTTGCCTTGCATGTGGCGACCTGGGTTCAATTCCTTCATCCCTCTCAGAGAGCCCGGCAAGCTACCGAGAGTATCTTGCCTGCACGGCAGAGCCTAGCAAGCTACCCGTGGCCTATATTATTTGCCAAAAACAGTAACAAGAAGTTTCACAATGGAGACATTACTGGTGCCCACTCGAGCAATTCGATGAGCAACGGGATGACAGTGACAGTGACAGTGAATTAATGCAAGCAATATGCTAGTCTTCATCAATTTCCCATAGCGCTTGAATTTGTTCACTAGTCAATGGTACAATAATTTCAGTAGGATTGCTCCCTATTAATTGTCTAGTTCTTCTTCTTCCTTTGAAAATTATTTGAGATATTTTATTTACATAAGTAACCAATGTTTTTCTAGACTTGTTATGTAAAAAACTTCATTCCACAATATTAGTTCCTTGTACCAAAATCCCAGTAGGAGAATGTGAAGTACATAATACTATCATATAAAAACTTTCTGAAGAGTCAATTCTATCCAGCTGAACCTTATTAACAATTTCCTCAATTATTTCTAATTCTTTTTCAGCTGCTGGGCTAAGTTGCCTTGGACTATTTAAAGAGGGATCACCTTCCAATGTTTGAAACAAATTTTGTAGGGCATAGGTTGGAATACCCAAAAAAGGGCATAACCAATTTATATATCCTAATAGTTTTTGTTTATATTTTATAAACAAAATTTAGTTTGTATTTAAAGTTTTTCATTTATCTCTCAGAATTTGGACATTTTGAGGTGTAATTTTACTCTCCCATACAATTTGTCCCCAAAATTCCCAAGAAACCTGACATTGAATTTTATCCCGTGCAGTTTTTAATTGATTCTAGTTCATAAGTTATAGCTTCATAAACTTTCTGCCAATTTATTTGCAGTGATTAGTGATTAGAATCTCATCCATAAAGTGAATAATTTTTATTTATTTATCTATTTTTAATTAGTGAATCACCGTGAGGGTACAGGGTACAGTTACAGATTTATACACTTTTGTGCTTATGCTTCCCTCATACAAAGTTCGGGAACCCATCCCTTCACCAGTGCCCATTCTCCACCACCAGTAAACCCAGCATCCCTCCCACCCTCCCCAATCCCATCTCCCCCCACCCCACCCTGCCACTGTGGCAGGGCATTCCCTTCTGTTCTCTCTCTCTCTAATTAGCTGTTGTGGTTTGCAATAAAGGTGTTGAGTGGCCACTGTGCTCAGTCTCTAGCCCTCATTCAGCCCACAACACCCTTCCCCCCGCATGGCCTTCCTTCGACTACATTATAGTTGGTGATCCCTTCTTTGAGTTGCCCTTTCCCCAGAATGTTAGGCCAGCCTCCAAACCATGGAGTCAACCTCTTGGTACTTATTTCTACAATTCTTGGGTGTTAGTCTCCCACTCTGTTATTCTATATACCACAGATGGGTGCAATCTTTCTATGTCTGTCTCTTTCTGACTCATTTCACTCAGCATGAAACTTTCCATGCCAATCCACTTATATGCAAAATTCATGATTTCCTTTTTTCTAACAGCTGCATAGTATTCCATTGTATAGATGTACCAAAGTTTCCTCAACCAGTCATCCGTTCTAGGGCATTCGGGTTTTTTCCAGATTCTGGCTATTGTAAACAGTGCTGCGATGAACATACATGTGCAGATGTCGTTTCGACTATACTTTTTTGCCTCTCTGGTATATATTCCCAGCAGTGGTATTGCTGGGTCAAATGGGAGCTCAATATAAGTGAATAATTTTGACTTCAGGGTACTGTGTCCTAATTATATCCAATGGTTGATTAACAAAATATTGACACATCCGAAATGAGTCAGGAAGAGAGAGACAGACATAGAAAGATTGCACTCATCTATGGTATATAGAATAACAGAGTGGGAGACTATCACCCAAGAACTGTAGAAATAAGTACCAGGAGGTTGACTCCATGGCTTCGAGGCTGGCCTCACGTTCCGGGGAAAGGTCAACTCAGAGAAGCGATCACCAACTACATTGTAGTCGAAGGCCATGTGGGGGAAGGGAGTTGCGGGCTGAATGAGGGCTAGAGACTGAGCACAGTGGTCACTCAACACCTTTATTGCGAACCACAACACCTAATCAGAGAGAGAGAACAGAAGGGAATGCCTTGCCACAGTGGCAGGGTGGGGTGGGGGGGAGATGGGATTGGGGAGGGTGGGAGGGACGCCGGGTTTACTGGTGGTGGAGAATGGGCACTGGTGAAGGGATGGGTTCCCGAACTTTGCATGAGGGAAGTATAAGCACAAAAGTGTATAAATCTGTAACTGTACCCTCACGGTGATTCTCTAATTAAAAATAAATAAAATTAAAAAAAAAAAAAAGAAATTCAGAGAAACAGTAACCAATGAAAAGGTGGCCACCCTTTCTACGCTGTCGGTCTCAGACCTTTGCCATCACTTGAATGAAACTGTCCTTTGCCGGAAGAGGACCGGGAAGCAGGAACAGAGACTCTATTTATCCAAAGACCCAAATACTGACATGCTACTCCTGGTGGGATGAGCTCCAATGTCACCGTCGCTGGGGAAATGGAGATGGCATCCTTGGAATCGAGTCCTCTCCTGCACCGCAGTGGAGGTGACAATGACAAAAAGGTCAATCAAATAATGACTGTCATCTGGTAGCAGTGAGTTCAGGAACGCCGCTCAGATTCATTCGGCCAGGAACGAGGCTGGCTGACAGCTAAAGAAACCTAAGGGCAGGCTGCAAGTGATGGGGTCCCGGGCGGCAATGGGCCACCCTACCTGTCCTTTATTTAAGTGAACAGAGGGGAACATGGCACAAGGACGAGTCAGCATCAGAATCCCCACTGGTTATTGGTTATTGATGCCTTATCACTCTGATTGATTAGCACTCACTCTCAAGAAGCTGCAGGAGGATTTTAGGGCAGGAGGAAGACCCTGTTCAGCAGAACTGGGCTGAAGAGAAAACTGATCAGTTCAGGTTTTACTGACTTGAAAAATAAAAAACTGTCTAAATAAAAATTTAAAAAAAAAAATATTGACACATCCATCGTGGGACTATTCATCATCCCTTGAGGTAAAAGAATCCAGTGATATCTCCTAGCAGGAGTTTCACTATTTAAAGAAGTCACAGTAAAAGCAAATTTTTCTCTATCCTCTTCTCTCAATGGGATGGTATAGAAATAATCCTTTAGATCAATTATAGTAATATTCCATTGTTTTGGAATAATGGCCAAATTAGGTAGGCCCATTTGCAAAGGGTCCATTGGTTCCATGCAGTCATTAACTTTTCTTAGATCACTTAACATTCGCCATTTATCAGTCTTTTTCTTGATAACAAATACTGGTGAATTCCAGGGACTGGAGCTAAAAACAATTTGTCCCAATTCAAACTGTTCTGTAACTAATTCAGTTAAAGTCTTAAGTTTTTCTTTTGTTAAGGGTCATTGCTCAACCCAAACAGGCTGAACCTTTTTCCAGACTATTGGGAGAGCTGTTCTTCGAGCAGCGGCCCAAATTAAAAAGGCGATTGCTGAGACACCTCTTTTTCTTTAATGTACTTCACACAAGTTTTTGCAACAAATCTCGTCCCCATAGGGTGATAGCTATTGGAGCAATATATGGCTGGATGACTGCCGTGTATCCAGCAGGATCACCACAATGAAGAGGTTGCACACTCTGTTTAACATCAGTGACCACTCCCATACTAGAAAAAGTAACGTCCACACACCGCTTTTGCCAAACCATAGGCCAATGGAGAGAGGCGATAAAATTACATCAGCACTTGAATCTAACATACCCTCCAGTTTTGTCCCATCCTTAAAGGTCATAACTAGAATAGGCTTATCATCAGTAATCTTTCTGCCCCAAATATTTCTGCATTAGTGCTTCCAAAATCACCTCTTCTTTTCATGCCTGTATTTTTTCCTAGTATACACGGAAGCAAAAGCAGTTGAGCAATATGTTCCCCTTTAAATATTCTGATATCCGCTTGAACAGTGGCTATAATTGAGATTTCATTCACAAAATCACTGTCAATGAGTCCCACTTTTACGTTAACACCTCGCAAACTCATACTGCTTCTCCCTAGGATAAATTCTGCTGTTCCTTTGGAAGGGGGCCATAAACACCAGTTGGGATTTTATAAATTTTATTAGGAATCAGAAACAAATCCTGTAAAACTGAACTATCAGAGGCTACACTTCCTTCTGTTGCTCTCATAAGGTCAATATAAGACAGTTTTTTGCCAGTGTTCTTGGGTTTATTAATTATTATCATTGTAGGGGATGAAAAACTTTTGAATTTAATTTGAGGTTTTATTGACAATTTCCTGTATTGTTGAAGGGGCCCCGGGTCGAGCCCAGACTCCCGTTTCCCAATGACTCATTAGCTTTCTAAATTTTTCTCTTTTCTAATGACATTTATTAGCCCAATGCTTCCCCTTCACACATCGTCTATAGATGCCTGGTTCTTTCCTTACACTCTCAGACTTAACACGAGAACAATCTCGTCTGAGATGTCCAAAGGCTCCCAGCCGTAACATTTTACCTGGTTCATTATTTTAAAAGCAGCAGCTATTATTTGCACCTGATGGGTTGGTGTTCCGACTTCCCTACATACTTTAATAAAATCATCTAAAGAGTTTTTTTCCCATTAGCTTAGCAGTTTGAATTGCCTTTTGGCAATCTGCTGTAGCATTTCCCACCACTAAAGTTAGCATAAGCATTTCACGAAGGCCTTTGCCAGGTACAGCCTTTTCAAGAGCGTCCTGGAGTCTGGCAATAGAATCTGTTCATTTACTTCCTGAAAGATTTTTGTGAATGACAGTACATTTTGCAGAGGTTTCAAGATAACACCATGCCTTTAGACGGGTCTTATTAACAGCTTCTAAAATGTTTGCCTCCAAACAGACTCGTTCTTCCGCTAAAGCCCACTTGCCAGTGCCTAAAATCTGGTTCACAGTGATATCAGGGTCCCTACATAGTGCCGGGAATTGACTGTGTCGAGCACAAAGCATCGCCTCCCCAGTATGCTGTCTCGAAGAACCCCACCTCAAAGGTTTCCTGTCTTGGTCACCCCCATACCTCATCACCTCACAGTTCAATAAATGCCCTTTCCTGTTCTAGGTGTAGGTGGCAAAGGTCGAAACAAGATTCAGCTCTTTACCCTGGGCCTGGGGTGAAGGAACCAGCTGATGATGAAACTGAGGTCATGGGTTTTTGTTTGCTAGTTTCTGTTTGGGGGCCACACCTGGGAATGTCAGGTGTGACTCCTGGCTATTCCTTCATGAATTACTCCTGTAGGTGCTCAGGGAACGCTGTGGGAGTGCCTAGGTGGGCACCCGGGTTAACTGCTGCGAGGGGAGCGCTTTTCTACCCACCTTTCTCCCTCTCTCTTGCCTGAGTCTTGATCCTTAATCATTGAAGCCAAACCCAGCGCTGGAAATCTTCCCTGTAACCCTGGACGAGGCACTTCCTCTCCTCGCCACAAGATGGCGATGTGGGGCGTTTCCGTCCCTGTCCCAGAACATTTCTCCCAGGATTGTCCACCCCTGCTCCTGACCTTCCTCCAGAACCTGCTGAAGCTCCCCGGACCCTAGAGCTCTTCGTTGAGGGACCCCCGATCCTCGCCGACCTCTGCAGCCCCCCAACTGTCACACTGCTCACAGTGCTCTGGCTTTATTTGGGGGTGGCCACAGCAGAGCTAAAGGTGTGGGGGGTTCAAGGCTTCCTATGGTGTGGGGGATCGAACCCAGGTGGGCCGAGGTAAGGCAAGAGCCTGCCCACATTCCTGACCCCTTTTCTTGACCCTTTTTAAGGTTTCCCATCAAGGTCATTCTCACACCTCTTCCCCCTCCGTACATTTCCCTTTTTGCTTTTTGGGGTCACACCCAGCCTTGCTCAGGGGGTTCTCCTGGCTCTGCACTCACGAATTACTCCCGGCAGTGCTCAGGGATGCTATGGGATTCTGGGGATCGAACCCAGGTGGGCCGCGTGCACGGCAAACAGCCTCCCTGCTGTACTCTAGCTCCGGCACCCCACTCTGTACATTTTGAAGGACCCCCAAACACTCTCACTCCCTGCCAGAGTTTTGGGGATTCCCATAGATTTCAGATGTTCTAAACATTGTGCTTGCCCCTGTTCGCCGCGGTGGAGGGGTGTGTGGGGAAATTTCAGTCTGGTAACCCCCGGGTTTTGGGGTGAAGTCGGGGGGATTGTTTAAGAATGAATGTCCAGCATCAGCACATGGAGATAGAGCACAGATATATCCAAAGTCCTCGAAGGATTTTTCCAAAAGTTTGTTCGGGGATTCAGTGGTTCCTCCAATGGAGGGGGGGGGGGTGGGAGAACGACTTGGAGCTCCCCCTGAATCTTCCACCTCAGAGTTCCTTCCTTCCTTCCTTCCTTCCTTCCTTCCTTCCTTCCTTCCTTCCTTCCTTCCTTCCTTCCTTCCTTCCTTCCTTCCTTCCTTCCTTCCTTCCCTCCTTCCTTCCCTCCTTCCTTCCCTCCTTCCTTCCTTCTTTTTTCTGCCTACTCTTTCTTTCTTTCTTTCTTTCTTTCTTTCTTTCTTTCTTTCTTTCTTTCTTTCTTTCTTTCTTTCTTTCTTTCTTTCTTTCCTTTCCTTCTTCCTTCCTTCTTGCTCTCTTGCTTTTCTTTTCTTTCTTTCTCTCTTTCTTTTTTGCTTTATTTCTTTCCTTCCTTTCTTCCTTTCTTCCTTCTCTCTCTTTTCTGTCTCTTTTTTGAGTCCTGTTCTTTCTTGCTTACTTGCTTGCTCACTTTCTTTCTTCCTTTCTTCTCTCTTTCTCTCTCTTTCTACTTTCCTACCTTCCTTTCTCTCTTCATTCTTTCTCTCTGTCTATCTTACTTTTGAATCTTTCTCTTTTTCTTTCTTTCTTTCTTTCTTTCTTTCTTTCTTTCTTTCTTTCTTTCTTTCTTTCTTTCTTTCTTTCTTTCTTTCTTTCTTTCTTTCTTTCTTTTCTTATGTCTTTCTTTCTTGGCTTTTGGGATCACACTCTGTGATGCTCAGGGGTTACTCCCAGTTCTGCACTCAGGAATCACTTCTGGTGGTGCTCGGGAGACCATATGGAATGCCAAGCATCAAACCCAGGTCACCTGTGTAAAAGGCAACTGCCCTCCCTGCAGTCTATCGCTCAGAGCTGACCTGCTCCCTTTCATTGCAGATCCTTGCACCCCAAGCTTTCAGAGTACTTGATCTTAATCTCCCCTTTATCCTTCATCAGTAGAGGACAGAGAGAAATAACTGGACTGGGGCTTTTTGTTCTCCAAGGAGAGGGGAAGGGGCACCCTCAGACTTGCAGGGAGATGGGGTGCGGGTAAGTCCATCACAGCAAACCTTAAATAACAGGGTTCAGGACAGGGAGATTGGAGAGCCTGGCAGGTGTTTTGATGTTTGTGACCGACCTGGGCTCTCACACCTTTTCTAGTTCCTTGAGACCCCTGGAGCGGGGAAAGTCTATTTCGAGACCCCCAAATCACTGTATCACTGTATCGCTGTCATCCCGTTGATCATAGATTTTCTTGAGCAGTCTCCATTCATCCTAGCCCTGAGATTTTAGCATTTTTTCTTTTCTCATTCTTGCCAGCGGTACCGCATTGGAGGCTCTTTCAGGGAAAGGGGAATGAGACCCATCATTGCTACTGTATTTGGCATATTGAATACACCACAGTGAGCTTGCCAGGCTTTGCCATGTGGGCAGGATGCTCTTGGTACCCTGACAGGTTCTCTGAGAGGGAGAACTAGGGTATAAGAGGTTACTTCTGGGAGCTTTCTTTTGTAGTCTCTGGATCTTGGCTGTTGATGGGATGACATGGCGCCGGGGGCAGTTTGTGGTTGTGGCTGCCAAGCTACTGGAAAATGGGGGATCTGGGTGGAGGAGGTCCAGTCCCGATCTGAGCAGGCTTGGAGATCTCAGTCGTGAGTCACGCACACCTGAGTTCTTCTGCCGATTCGTTCATGCATAAGGCTCACCCGAATGTGTCGAGAGGGGCCTTGCAGGGAGCTGCGTGGGCATGGCTGGGTGGGGATGTGCGGTGCGGGATAGGGGTGCATGATGCGGGCTGTAAGGTGCACGGTGCAGAATGGGGGATGCGGGATGCATCTTACGAGGTGGGGGTGCTGGGAGGAGGTGTGTGGTGTGCATTGCAGGGTTTGGGTGCGCAGTGCATGAAACGCAGTGCAGGGTGAGGGATGCACATGACTGGGTGGGGATGCGAGTGGGGGATTCAAGTGCGGAGGCGGGGTGGGGTATGGGGTGTAGGCTGGGGGTGCGCGGTGCATGGTGCTCAGTGCGGGGATCTTGGTGCCAGAGTGCGAGGTGAGGGCTGCGCAGGGCTGGGTGTGGTGCGGAATGGGGATGCAGTGTGCGAGTGGAGGATGTGCAGTGCAGTGTGGGGTGCAGGCTGCCGGGTGGTGGTGCACGGTGCGGGGTGGGGTGGGGGTGCACCGTGAACCCTGGGGCCAGATTCCCTTTAGACTTGCCCCACACCTCATCCTGGGGGGTCCCCCCATTGCACCTTCCAGGCTACGGCAGTGCAGGGCTTGCAAGGGGACTGAGTCCCAAGTTCCCAGCCTGGGTCAGGGCGGTGGAAGCCCCCAGTTCTTGGTGGGAGACTCTTCCCTGAGGAGAGCCCCACTCCGGGTTGGGGGGTGGCAGTTACTTTTGCTGTAATTTTGGCTGGGGCTCCCGAATTAAGGGTGGAGGTGCTTTTTAACTGGGTGGCAGCTTTGGGGTGTAGATGTGACTGCCAAGGCTTCTGGAAGTACAGGGAGGTGGGGGGCGGTAGCCCATCCTGACCCCCAAGAAAACCTGGAGATTTCAGTCACAAAACCCCATATCAGAATTTTCAGCAAATTATATCTTGGTGAGGTCCATCCTGAGACCATGAAGTCAGGCCAGGGTATGGCGGTGATTTTGGATTGTGGAGGCAAGTGGCTGTTGGGGGCTCTGCTTGGGTGGTCACCAAGCCAATATCCTCCCCTCTGATTTACCCTGGTATGTTCAGCCATGTGCAGGTATGAGATTAACTGTGTTTTTTGATCTTTTTCGAGATTTATTTATGGGTCTCTGAAATAAGGCTGATAATTGAGCTTGTATAGCTGAGCCAGAGGTGGTCTGTGGGTGTGGCTCCCCCACACAGAGCTTTTGGCCTTTTACTTTCTTGGGAAACTTGATCCCAAGTTGTTGGGGTCCGGCCAAAGGTATGGTGGCAATTTTGGGATATCAGGAAGCCTGAAGGCACCATCAGGCTGCTGATGCACTCACCCTGCAGGTATAGGTTGACCTGTTGGCGGCACCATACCCCCATTATTTTCTTCCTTGACCAATCTAAATACTTGTCAATTTTGTTGATCTTTTTAAAGAACCAATTTTGACTTTATTGATTTTTTCTCCCATTGTCGACTTTATCTCACTTGTGTCTTTTTAATGTTTATGTTTTGGTTCTGCTTGATTTGGGTTGAACTTTCACTTCCTTTTTTCTAGTTTCTTAAAATGGAAATGTAGATATTGACTGGAGATGCTTCTTCTTCACTAGCATAAGCATTTGCAGATGTGAATTTCCTTCCAAACACCGATTTAGCAGCATCCTACAAACCCTGTACATTGTGGTTTTCTTGCATCCATCTTAACTTGTTCTCTAATTCCCATATGATTTCTTATATGCATTTGTCAATACCCCAACATTTTTAATTTTCTATGTATGTGTGAATATCTAATTTTAATTATTGTTATTTTTTAATCCTAGAGTGCATGCATTGAATAATTTCAGCATTTTTACACTTATTACGACTTGTTTTATGGCCTTTACCATGTGTGCTTGAATGGATCTATTCTGCTGTTGTGTAGGACAGTATTTTGTGTTTGTTAGATCTAGTTTGTGGTGTTGTCATATCTTCTATTTCATTGTACATATTATGTTATTTGTCCTATCCACAATTGAAAGTAGCCTTTGGAGTATTTCTTCACTTCTTTTTGTCATCTTTTCCTTTAGTGGAATTCTGTTGTATATATTTTCATATTAAAATTTATTTTACCAGCATTGATATGCCTATAGAAACTCTATTATTGTTAGTTTTACATTGTATAGCTTTTCCTTTCATATATTGTATGAATTTATTCTTTTGCATATGTTCAATTATTTCTTTCTTTGACTCTAAAATCTACAACTTGTAGAAAGTTATAGAGCTGGTTTTTCTTACATTTCTTCAAATATCTTCTTTTTGATTAAAATGTTTACTCCATAAACATTTAATATAATTGCTAACCAATATTTTTGTATTTTATTTTATAATTACTTTTCTACTCATCCACTTTCTCGCTCCTTTATACCTCCAGGATTTTCATTTTGTATTAAATACTTATTTTGCTTAATCTTAATGAATTTGCTATTTTTTCCACCATAAATGTTTTTTATTTTCTGGGATTTTATGTCACGTGTTAAGAAATTGTGTGGGGCTGGAGAGATAGCACTGAGGGAAGGGCATTTGCCTTGCACGTGGCTGACCCGGTTCAATTCTCAGCATCCCATATGGTCTGCTGAGCACCACCAAGAGTAATTCTTGAGTGCAGGAGCCAGTAATAATCCCTGTGCATCACCGGGTGTGACCCCCCAAAAAAAAATGTGTTCTGAGTATACTGGTGGAGGGATGGATGTCAGAATACTGTGTGACTGAAATCCAATCATGAACAGCTTTGTAAAGGTCTGTCTCACATTCAATAAAAAAAGACTTTTTTTTTAATTCAATAAAAAAGGTTTTAAAAAAGTTTTACAAAGTTTAAAAAATACTATTGTTTAATTTTCTCATTTTACTTTTTACCTTACATATTTCATCTTTAAACAGTATAACCCATCAACATGGTATTATAGTTAGTGAGCATGTAACTATTTTATTATGAGATTAGAGAAAAGTTATAAAAAACACATTGATAGAATTTTTATATACGCCTATGTATATAGTAATTGTCTACTCATCTATGTTTCTTCATGAAAATGTGAGTTAGTGTCCAGCCAGTGCACTGTGTCTTGACCTTTTTCTGATCATGACAGCTTTTGACCTTGTTTCCTTCCTGTGTCTCCCTCCCACCCCATTCTACCAATTAGCTTCCTGGTCTCATGCTCTGGCTCCCCAGTTATGTGACTTTTTATCTGTGACCCCCTAAAATATCTTATGGTCCCTGATTGAGAAATACTTGTTTAATACCTAGCACAGCGGTAGGTAGGGCATTTGCCTTGCATGTGGCTGACCCGGGTTCGATTCCTCCGCCCCTCTGTAGAGCCCGGCAAGCTACCGAGAGTATGTCGCCCGCATGGCAGAGCCTGGCCAGCTACCCGTGGCATATTCGATATGCCAAAAACAGTAACAACAAGTCTCAAAATGGAGACGTTACTGGTGCCTGCTTGAGCAAATTGATGAGCAATGGGATGACAGTGACAGTGACAGTGAATTTGGTTTTAGTTGTAGGGCAGACCTGCTAGATAAAATTTTTTTCAGTGCTCTGAATTTCTCTTTCATTTTTGAAGGATGCTTTTGTTATACAAAGAACTCTCTAAGGTCTTTTCCTCCTAGAAATTCAAAACTGTAAGCATATTTGAGAGAATTTATAAATAAATTCCTCTATAGGTAGTGAAAATAATATGTAGGTCTAAAGATCTGTGGAGGAGTATGGTGAGGCACTACTGCCTACCCACCCCGTCTCCCTTCAGCCTGCATTGAGACAGCTCTTCCTCCCACACCTGGACTGTGGGACCCACTACCACCACCCTGTGCCTCGATACCACTCCTTTGGACTTCCCTAAGCTGACCCTGTCTCTAAACCCAAGCAGTCCCAAGTGGACCCAGTGGCTGCACTAATACCCCCCAACACGTGGGCATATCAGCATCCTTGCAACAACTCTACTCCTTCAACACCACTTACAGCATTTTCATAATTCTCTCCCACAATCCTTCCACAATAACCCTGGTATCTAAATGGGAGTAACTAGACCTACACTTGCCTGTCAACTGAAATGTCATCTCAAGATCATGGAACTAGTTAGAAAACAACAGATCACAAGTGGTAGCCCTGGAAATAATAAATTAGATCAGTTTAATGATGAATAAGGTCAATATTCAGATAAACAGAATTCTAAAGCTCACCTGCAGCATCCACAAAAAAAATACAAAAAAAAATCATCTGCAATGGCAGAAAGAGAGAGAAGTCCAGGCAAATTCTCATGCTCAATTCAAATTTTGAGCCTCATCAAAAAGACCCTCAAATCAACACTTCATGAAATGGCAATAGAAATAAAAGGGGAAGAGAAACTCAATCAGATCAAGGAAGAATTGATACGTGTTATTAAAGAGTCCACACAAATGGAATTAAAGGAGGTAAAGAATGCAAGGATAGCACACCACAAAAACAGAATTCTGCATGCAGAGAACCATATCAGTGACAGTGAAGACAAAATGCTAGCCAACCGTGATAGTGATGTTGCAAAAGAAAAGAGGTAAGCAAATAGAAGATAAAATAAGATTATTGATGAACAACAGCAAATGGATTATTATAGGAGTAGCAAATGGAGAGGAAAGAGAGAAAGGGGAATAATGACTAGAGGAAGAAAAAATAACTGACAACTTCTCCAGTTTCTGGAGGGAGGCTTTTGCAGAGATTCAAGAGGCTCAGAGACTAAACAAAATAGAATCAAGCAAACTATCACCAAGGCACATAGTAATAGAAATGAAAAAAGCAAAACACAGACAACTTAAAGCATCAAGAAAGAATAAAATTCTCTGGTACAAGGGAAAAAACTAAAAGATCTCCCATATGACACATTTCAGGCCAAAAAAAAAGAATGGAATAACATACTCAACGTATCACTTGTACCACTTGTCATCAGTTGTTCATTAATTTTCTCGAGTGGGTGCCAGTAATGTCTCCATTCATCCCTGTCACATGCTAGTGTAGTCCAATGGCATCTGCTCACTCCAGGAACACGAGGAGCCTCAAACCATTCACTCAGGGTACTGACGGAGAAGTGTGACCATCTCGTAGGTGGGTGGCTACACGTTCTTTTCACATCCCGTGGAATCCAGTCAGTAACAGCTCTAGTCCAGTGGTCATCTCTAAATTGCATTACGTGTCTGGCCCATCTGATTTTTGATGCCTTGGCAAATGAGCAGCAACCCTGATTCTTGATTGTTGATGGAGGTATTCAATGTACCAAATGAAAAAAGAAATTTTTTTTCATCTTGGACTACAGCAGCTGCCTCATCCAGCTGTCATTTACATTGCAGGGATGGATAAGAATCTTTTCAGACAAACAAGACAAAGTAAACAAATCCTGCAAGAATTACTGAAAGGTTTCCGATAAAAAGCATTTAAAAATTAATCCCCCACACATATATAAAATAGCAACATAGCCCTTTATATCAATAAGCTTTCTGTATTTCAGTGGACTAAACTGTCCTACCAAAAGACAAAGAGTAGCTGGATGGATTAGGAAAGAAACTTCTATTGCTCTTACAGAAAACACTCCTAAACTCACAAGGCAACTATAGACTCTGAGTGTAAGGATGGAAAACTGTCATACAAGCCAGTGGGAGACAGAATAAAGCTGGAGTAGCCATACTTATAATAGACCAAACAGCATCCAGCAGACGCATAAAGGAGGGCACAGGGCTGCCAGGTTAGTTGGTGACCAGTTGCTGTTTATTCCAGTCTCCCCATGCGCCTCGTTCCAGTCTCACACTGCCCCTCATTCCCTCATTCCCATCCCCTCCTGTCCCCCGTACCAGTCTCTCCACACACACTCCTTCAGCCTCTTCTAGAGCCCGACTTTCCAGCATTCAGGGTAGCAAGGACACCTAGGTGAGGTAGCACAATCAACATCTGAAAGCCCTTCCTTCTGGGGAAGCTCTTCTAAGACAAAGATGTCCTCCTGCTAGGAGATCAGCCCAAGGGATTTTTTTTAATCTAAGGACATATTTGTCCTTTTCTTAGTCCACAAACAATCATCTTAGATATACTTACTTCTTAATAATCTTTCTAGTCATTTTGTATGGACACAGTAAGAGATATATTAATTTTATAGGGTGACTCTGCTGGGGACATCTTGCTATAGATCCCAGACTGCATTTCTCAAGCCAGATGAGCCCTTCCTAACCCTAGCCGGGTCCTTGTCCAGTCATTTCTCTTTGGGCCATGACAGAATTCATCCACGACCGTGCCCTTGAGTTATAGTTAAGTATTATGGAGCTTGGCCTGTCCTGTTTCGTGCCAGGGTAGCTCACAGCTTGCCCTAGGTCCAGCCAGTCCTTTTGTCAGGACCCTGTTTCTGGGATGCTAGGAACTAAAGGGAAACTGAGTCTTAAGTTGAGCTATATATATGACAGACATCCAGGAGTAAATATTATTTGGAATCAATTAACTCCCAAGTTACAAAAGCATAGCATTAACTGTCTTCCTATGTTTATACAGAAAGGACATTGCTAGGAAGTAAACTATGCAAAAGACATAAGGGAAGAAGAAAAGCAATATTTCACATAAAATACAAAATCCAGAGTCGTTAGAAGGATCTGACCTTACAAGTCACAGGGTCTGATTTAGGGATATAGGTGATTGGGGAGGAGAGCACAGAGAAGTTAAAGATAAACATAGAGGAATGGGAGTGCCTCAGGAGCACTGTGATGGGTGTAACCCAATAAACCTAAGCTCCCTGCAGCCAGGGAGAAAGGACTAACCAATGTTATCCTACATTCAGACACCTCCACCAACCTCCCCAAAACTGAGGATATATTTTTCTCTAGTGCATGTGGAATTTCTCCAGGATAGATAACATATTAGGGCATAACTCAATATATATAAATTTACAAAAATAGAAATCATGCAAAGTATTCTCTCAGACCACAATAACATGAAAGTAGAAAATGATTATAAAAAAGGGGAAAACTTCAAACTTTTGGAAGCTGGACAAGTCACTGTTAAATAGCACTTGGATCAAAGAGCAAATCAAGGAAGAAATAAAAATATTTCTTGAAACTAATGAGAATGAAGGTACAAGATACCAAAATATATGAAATACAATGAAAACTGTACTAAGGGGGAAATTCAGCGTAATGCAGGCCTACATTGAGAAAGAAGAAAGCACCCAAATAGATGATTTAAGCACATATCTCAAAAATCTGTAGAGAAAACAACAAATAAACATAAGATATAATCGACTGAAGGAAGTAATAAAAATTAGAACAGAAATTAATATTATAGAAAAAAAAGAGAATAAATCAAACCAGAAGTTGGTTCTTTCTTCAAAAGAATAAACAAGGGGGCTGGAGTGATAACACAGCAGGTAGGGCATTTGCCTTGCGTGCGGCCGACCCGGGTTCGATTTCCAGTATCCCATATGGTCACCTGAGCACCGCCAGGAGTAATTCCTGAGTGCAGAGCCAGGAGTAACCCCTGTGCATTGCCAGGTGTGACCCAAAAAGCAAAAAAACAAAAACAAACAAACAAACAAAAAACAAAGAGTAAACAGGATAGACAAACCCTTAGACTCATAAGGATAAGAAAGAAAATGTCCAGATGAATTGAATCAGAGATGAAAGATGAAACATTACAACATACTCCTCAAATATTCAAGATATTATGAAAGGTTACTACAAACAACTTTGTGATGTTAAGCTTGAGAACGTAGAAGAAATGAACAGATCCTTAGAAACATCTAATCTCCCATGAGGAGAAAGTAGAAAACTGAACAAGCTAATCACAAATAAGGAAATTGAAATAGTGATTAAGACCATCCAAGAATGAAATTCCCCATCAGAATTGGCTGGCTGGTGAGTTTTATCAAACCTTCAGAGAAAACTTACTGCATTTACTTTTTCAACTCTTCCAATATGTTGAAGAAGCTTCTAACTCAGCTAACATTGCATTAATACCCAAAGTAGATAGAGACACATCCAGAAATGAAAATTTAGACCAATCTCCCTGATGAACATCAATGCAAAAATCCTCAACAAAACCTTAGCAAACTGAATCCAACTGCACATCAAAAAATCATATATAATTATCAAGTGGAATTCATCCAAGATGGTTCAATATATGCAAATCAATTAACATACTATTCCACATCAGTAAAAGGCAAGGCAAACATCATATAAACATAGCAAAAGATGCTAAAATAGACTTGACAAGTTTCAATTTGAATTAATGATAACAATTCTCAATGAAATAGAAGTGGAAAGAACCTCTGTTGCGTGAAGCTATATATCAGTCGGTCAGAAGCGCAGAGGCAAGACACTCGAGAGAAATGTAGAGAGCAAGGAGGGACAAGGCATCAATCTGGCTCAAGGCGAAGAGCGACTTCTAGAGGCCTCCCTTTCTTCTATTTTTTATCAGTTACATCTGAATGACCTCATCACAGTGAGAGAACCACTAACGAGAGTACAGTTATAGGATAAGCATTCGTCAAAAGAACATCAGGGTATACAATCGTCCTGTCAAAGCTATGCTGTCAAAGCTATGTTGCAATGATTTAAAATGTCAGAGGAAGATATGGAACTGGACACATAGGCTCTACAGATTACGTCCCCCACACTCTTGTGGTCGGTTACACATAGGGCAAAGAGAAGGCCCAGACTGATACTTGAAGGTCACACCAGATTAAGGATGTGTAAGCAGGGGGAAACTGCTGCTTTGTACTGCCAAGATGAGGTATGTCCAGGCGGGCCTATGAGAGCATGCTGTACTCCGCCAGGTCATCGGACTCACAAGTTTAGCTTGCCCACTTAATTTAAAGTGGGGCCTCGGTTCTGCTTCCTGCTTGCAGGGCAGCGTCCTAATGTCCTGGCTTAGCACCAACAAACCTCCCTCAAGAGAGTAATGGCTATCTATAACTAACCTACAAACAGTATTGCTGCAGAAATTCCCACCAGAAACCTGTGGAGAAACAAACAATCTGTACTGAGAAGTAGGAAAACGTGCCAGCAGATCCGGTGAGCTTGTGCTCAGAACTGGCTCCAGTCCAAAGGCAAAAGCTTCGTTTGATAGCCTATCTGATGGAGGTTGGGGCATTTGCAGGCACCTGGCAGGAGAGGACAGAAGTAGAAATTCCAAAGTGTGTTATTTTGCAAAGCTGGGTCTGGATAACGTCAAGGACCTGAGCACATTTGACAGGTGACCAAGGTGACAAAGCGAGACTCAAACCATCTTATGAACATCCCAAATACACCCCATGGCTCTATGGCACAGCCCAGACTCAGTGGTTCCTTGGCAGGTCCTGCTCTTTGGGGTTAACCTCCTTGAAGTGAGACTGTTTGAAATACAGGCAGGGGGTTCTTCTCATCAGTATCACTCTTTTGTTTTGTTTTGGTGTGTGTGTGGGAGGGGATCATACCCATGAGGCTCACAATTTTCTATTGACTCTGCAAACAGAAATTACTCCTGGCAAGACTTTTTAAGACTATACAGCATGCCGGGGATCAAGCCTGGGTTGGCATCATGCAAGGCAAGTCCTATCTCTCTGGTCCACATCACCAGTATCATTCTTAATGGTGAAGAACTGAAAGAATTCCCACTGAAATCAGGTACGAGGCAAGGATGTTCACTGTCTCGTTTTTCATTCAGTATAGTATTAGAAGTTCTAGCAACAGCAATCAGGCAAGGTAAGTAAATCAAAGATATTCAAATTAAAATAAAACAAAGATATTCAAATTGAAAAAGAAGTCAAATGATCACTATTTTCAGGTGGCATAATAATATACATAGAAGACCCTAAATAATTCACCAAAAACCTCCTAGAAACAATAAAGCAACACAGCAATTTGACTAGCGATAAAGTTAGCCACAGAAACACAAAGCACAGAAACACATAAACATAGACAAAAAATTGGTTGTGTTTCTATATGCAAAAAAGAATCATAGAAGAAAGAGATTTAAAATAGTGTCCCAAAACATTAAATACCAGGAATGGACTTAATGAAGGACGTGGGAGATCTATATAACAAAATACATAGGGACTGGGGGGCTCAGTGACTGAGAGCCGCCTCCCCAGACCAGATGGTGGCAACAGACGGACAAAGGACCTGGGGAACGGAGAAACAGGGCCCCAGACTGTTGGGAGTCAGTTTATTTCTCTCTCCTCCCCAGCATAGTTCGATCTCTCCCCTCACCGCACAATTGTAGTCGTGGTCGTAGTCCCAGGAATCATAGTTCCCTCATCCTAGTCCTCGTCTTGTCTTTCTAGTCATCGTTGTTACCTCGTCCCCTCTCCCCCCCTTACAGCACAGTTACAGAGACACCATGAGGGGTGGGTACTCATGGGTGGGGTTGAGTGTTGTCAGAACAACAAACAGAGGTAAAGCCACCCCTTCAGGGGAAGGTCTAGGAGATGAACTCAAGGTACAAGTCTCACATGAGGGTTCTCCAGATGACTAGGAGATCTGCTCAGGGTTGTTTGCAGATTTCGGTTCTATTGAATAGTGCTGCAATGAACATAGGAATGCTGATGCCCTTTCTGTTTGTGCTTTGGGGCCCTTGGGTATGTTTCCAAGAGTGGACTTGTTGATTGTATGGGAGTTCAATTCCTAGTTTTTTGAGGAATGTTCGATTGTCTTCCCAAAAGGCTGGAGCAGTGGACATTCCCCAGCAGTGAAAGAGAGTCCTTCTTTCCCTCTGCCCATGCTGGCACAGGAGGTTGTGTTCTTCGTGATGAGTGTGACTCTGGTGTGAGGCGATATCTCATTGCTTTGATTTGCATTTTTCTAATGCTTTGTGAAGTTTATTTTTCATATGAGTTTTTTTGCCATTTATTTTTACTTTGAGGAATTTTCTGTTCATCTTTTCTTGCCATTTTTTTGATGGGGTTGTATTTTTTTTTCCTTGTACAGTTCTACCTGGGGACTGGAGTGATAGCACAGCAGGTAGGGCATTTGCCTTGCATGTGGCCAACCCGGGTTCAATTCCTCCGTCCCTCTTGGAGAGTCCGGCAAGCTACCGAGAGTATCCCATTGTGAGATGAGTATCTCCATCTCACTATGGAGATGTTACAGGTGCATGATCAAGCAAATTGATGAACAACTGGATGACAGTGCTACAGTGGTACAGTTTTGCCAGTGCTTTGGCTCTCTTGGATATAAGCTCTTTATTAGTTTCAGGTAAGCAAATAATTTCTCTCAGTTTTTGGACTGTCTTTATATTCTGATCATTATTTTCTTTGAGGTGCAGAAGCTTCTTAATTTAATGTAGTCCCATTTGTTTGCCTTTGCTTCCACTTACTTGGTTAGTGGTATTTCACCCTTAGAGATGCCTTTAGCTTCAATGTCTTGTAGACAATGAATTATGTCTACATTTTTCTCCTTATTTTTTTTAATTAAAATTTTGAGAGCCTGTGTTCTCTGGTCTGTGTTCTCCCCTGAGCTACACTGCACTGCACTGTCGTCCCGTTGTTCATCGATTTGCTTGAGTAGGCACCAGTAATGTCTCCATTGTGAGACTTCTTGTTACTGTTTTTGGCATATCGAATATGCCACAGGTAGATTGCCAGGCTCTGCCATTCAGGCGGGAAACTCTCCATAGCTTGCTGAATTCTCTGAGAGGGATGGATGAATTGAAACCAGGTCCGCTGCGTGCAAGGCAAACATCCTACCCGCTGTGCTTTTGCTCCAGTCCTCTCCCCTGGACACATATCTTTATTGCTTGCCTCTATGTCTCTTTCTTTGCTTGCTTAATTGCTCTCCAAGCCTGTGTTCTCCCTTAACCATGGATCCCACTTGCTTATCTCTGAGTCTCTTTGCTTGGGCTTCTTTCCTCTCTGGAGAATACTGTGTTCTCTCTTTAACACATGTTTCTTCTTTCTCCCTCCTTACATCTTTCTAAGTAAGTTTTGTTCAATAAAAACTATCTTTCTTTGGGGGTCAGGTGATAGTACAGCAAGTGGGGTGCACATGGCCAACACAGGTTTGATTCCCCAGCTTCCCGTATGGGCCCCCAAGCCAGACAGGAGGGAACCCTGAGTGCTGTTGTCACTCAAAACCAAAACAAAACAAGACAAACAAAATAACTTTCTGCTTCACTGAAAAAGTATTTTGTGCATATCCGTGTTCGATTCTTCCGCTCCTCTGGCAAGCTACCGAGAATATTGAGCCTGCACGGCAGAGCCTGGCAAGCTACCTATGGTGTATTCAATATGCCAAAAACAGTAACAATGAGTCTCACGATGAGAGATGTTACTTTTGCCCACTCGAACAAATCGGTGAGCAACGGGATGACTGTGACAGTGACAGTAATTTTATTTTATTCTACTTATTTTAGGTTTTATTTAGTTTAAATAGTATGGTTGTAATGGTGTTTAAGCTCATAGTATTTATAAACAAAGTTACTATGTGCTACCACCTCCAAAACGCCCTTGACCTTCCACCTCTGTCCTTTTGTTATGTCAGGAAAGAATAATATAACCGTAATATCAATGTTTCTAAAACAGCCAACTTCTCTCTACTAGCCTCCTCCTCCTCCTCATCATCTTATATAAGTATATAAGCATATAACTACCTGTAAGTATTCTGCTACCTTCTTCATCAAACTGTAAGCTGTTCATTAGAGAAAAATCACTATTAAAAAAAATTCAACATTGGGGCTGGATCGATAGCACAGTGGGTAGGGCATTTGCCTTGCACGGGGTTGACCCGGATTCAATTCCCAGCATCCCATATGGTCCCCTGAGCACCACAAGGAGTGATTCCTGAATGCATGAGCCAGGAGTAACCCTTGTGCATCGCCAGGTGTGACCCAAAAAGCAATGAATAAATAAATAAATAAATAAATAAATAAATAAATAAAATAAAAATTTCAACATTTGGGCTGGAGTGATAGCACAGCAGGGAGGGCGTTTGCCTTGTTCTTTCCTGATTTGGGCTTATGAATAGTGCTGCAATGATCATAGGAGTGCCATATGTCTTTTCTGAGTAGATTTTGGGCATCTGGGGTACATACCAAGAAGCGGGATTACTGGGTCATATCCCCAGCAACAGAAGCTCAATTTCTGTTTTCTTTTGGGAAGTGTCTATATTGTTTTCCCAAAAGGTTGCACATTTTGACATCCCCTCCAGCAATGAATGATGGTCTTTTTCCCAATATCCATATCAACACCAGTCATTTTTGTTCTTTGTGATTATGATGTGTGAATTATAATAAATGTAGTTTTCTATCATTTGTTTTTAAAATTTTATGACAGGTATTCCTTGGACTTATGATTTTGCTGGTATGGGTGACCAATTTTACCTTTGAGAAAGGTCCTGACTTGCAGTTTGAATACAAACCACAAAACCCCTGGCTTCAGGAAACTCCCTTCCTTTGCTGTGAGCTGTGCTGCCTGTCGCCTGATAAGAGCCATGTTGTAACCTGCCCTGCCTTGCTGATGCGTGATAGACTGTGAAAGAATGGGGAGCTCGTAGATTACCCTATAAATGCTCTTGAGAGCCTTGATTGGCACCGAGAGCTTCAGGTGCTTTGCCGGGGTCTGGTCAGCCACAAGACTGTCTTAGTGAGTGTGATTAAACAAACTGTCATTTGACTGTTGCAACATGATATGTGCTGGTCTTCTATGAGATGTCGTATTGCTGGTTTAATTTGCATTTACCTAATGATAAGGGGTACAGTATATTTTTTATATACCTGTTGGACATCTGCATGCCTTCTTTGAAGAAGTATTTGTAAATGACTCCACCCCATATTTTTTTTCTTTTTGGGTCACACCCAGCGATGCTCAGGGGTTACTCCTGGCTTTGCACTCAGGAATTGCTCCTGGCAGTGCTTGGGGGACCATATGGGATGCCGGGGATAGAACCCAGGTCGGCCGCGTGCAAGGCAAACGCCCTACCTGCTGTGCTATCGCTCCAGCCTCCACCCCATTTTTTGAAGTGGTTGATTATTTTCCTTCTTGTAAAGTTCTACCAGTGAGGAGGATACATATGTATGTGTGTGAATACATATATATGTGTGTATATATATGTAATGGGATGTATATATTTATATATACATATGTATGTGTACATCTTAACCATTTGTACCATGAGTGGTGGGCAACTATTTTCTCCCAGTCTGTGTAGTATCTTTATATTCTCGTCGCTTCTTTCACTGTGTAGAAACTTCTTGCTCTGATGCAGTGCCGTTTACTTATTTTTGGTTCAATTTACTTGGCCAAAGGCATTGAATCATTGAAGATATCTCTAAATCAAATGTTCAAAAGTGTTCAGACTATGTTTTCATCAATATAATTTATGGAATCCTGTATGATACCAAGATCTTCAATTTTAATTTAACTTTTATGTGTAGTGTTAGAAAGGGGACTGAGCTCGTTCTTTAGCATGTGACCAACCAGCTTACCCAACAACAGTTGTTGAAGAGGCTTTCTGTGACCGCTTCATACTTTTTGGTCTTTTATCAAAAATAAATTGTTCATATACCTAGGATCTGTCTCTGGCCTTGGGTTCTATTCCAAGGTCTGAGTCTGTCCTTTATCCAATGTTACATGGTTTTGATTCCTGTAACTTATAGTAAGGTTGGACGTTTAGGGAGAGTGAACTCTCTCATTTTATTTTATCCCTAAGATTGTTCTGGCTATTGTGAAGAGAGGGTGTTATTGCACAATATAAATTTCTAAACTGTTTGATTATATCTTTAATGAACGTCAAGGGTTTTTTTTTTAAAAAAAATAAGGACTACATTGAATATGCATAATGCTTTGGGCTAGGTTGTCATTTGACATTATTAATCTTTCCCATCCATGAACAGGGGATATATTTTCACTTTCTCCTGTGTTTCAAAATTTATTTTAGTCGTGATTTGTATTGTCAGTAGCTTGCGGGCTCTCCAAGAGGGGCGGAGAAATCGAACCTGGGTCAGCCGCAAGCCTGGCAAGCTACTCGTGGTGTATTCTATATGCTAAAAACAGTAACAACAAGTCTCACGATGGAGACGTTACTGGTGCCCGCTCAAGCAAATCGATGAGCAACGGAGTGACAGTGACAGTGATTTGTACATTTCTTTTTTTTTAATTACTTATTTTATTTAAAATGCAATACTCACCGCCGAGATGTGATCCTAGGGGCTGCACGCATGTGCAGCCTCTCCGCAGCTGCACAAGCGTGAATCCAGACCCAGCAAAACCTCTTTCGGCATGGGCAACTCCTCGCAGAATGTCTCCAGCCTGAGAACTAAGCCTCGGCCCCGTGCCCGCCCAGGAGGGGAAAGGTATTTCTCTCTCTCACCTCTTTCTCTCCGGGGATGAAGTGCGCGGTGTCCACCATTTTAAGACAACCACAGATTGGGTTTTCAAGCCTGCAATGATCCAATATCTGGAAGAAATCTCCCTGGACTTAGTGTTAAAGTACAGAAATTCAAACCTTATTTGTCTTCACAGTAGGTCTGAATCTAGTGGGGTACTCCTAACAACAATAGTGAGGTTTGTATTGAAATATTGAATGTAACCAAAGTAAACAGAATGTAAAATGAAACTTATCAGTTACAAGGTAGCGGGTGGGGGGGCGGGATGGGAGGTGTACTGTGTGGGGTTTTTTTTTTTTTGGTGGTGGTGGAATATGGGCACTGGTGAAGGGATGGTTGTTTCAGCATTGTATAACTAAGACCTAAGCCTGAAAGCATTGTAATCTTCCACACGGTGATTTAATAAAAAATTTTTTTATTTAAAAAAAATGCAATACTAAGCCTTCAGGAATGCCTGATGAACTCTAGTTGACTAATCTGCCAACCCCTAAAAGACACTGACTTTTCTTTCTTTTTTCTGTGTGTTTTATTTTATTGAATCACCATGTGGAAAGTTACAAAGTTCTCAGGCTTATGTCTCAGTTATACAATACTCAAACACCCATCCCTTCACCAGTGCACATATTCCACCACCAAAATCCCCAGTATATCTCCCACCCCTGCCCCCCCACCCCCACCTGCGTAACTGATGAATTTCACTTCATTTTCTCTTTACCTTGATTACATTCCATATTTCAACACAAAACTCACTATTGTTGTTGGAGTTTCCCCCCAAAAAAGACAGCCCTACTACCAAGGAAGCATTTGATAATTAGTTTTCCATTGCTGAGAATGAAGAGATATGAAGTCCCACTGCTCCAAGTACATAACTCTTTTTTTCCCTTTTTTTTTCTCTTCCCCCTTCCCTCGCCACCCAGTTCATACCTGTTTGATAGACCTCATAATATGGTGGACGCCACGCCGCGTTTCTCCCCGAAAATGGGAAACAACTGGGAAAGAGGGAGATTTCCTCTCCTCGGCCCGCGTGGGGCTATGGCTTAGTTCACAGTCTAGAGAAATGGCTGCTACTTTGATTATCTTCAATATTTCAACAAAAAACTCACTATTACTATTTGGAGTTTCCCCCCAAAGTCAAGCCTGCTAAAAAGGAACCGTTTCACATTGCTGACGATTAAGAGATGTTAAGTTGCGTGGCCGCTACCGCGGCCTCGTGGATTTGGATTTCTGTATAAAGTGCAGGGAAAATTCTGTCAGAAATTGCATCCCTGCAAGCTTGTACTTCCCTTTTGTGGTGCTCATAAGATGGAAAAGCCTGGAGAGAGAACCCTTCCCCGCGGGTGCCGCATGGGGGCAGCGGCTCAGCTCACAGTCCAGAGGCCTCTCTGGGAGCTGCTAGCGTCCAAAGCAGTTCAGTTGGCCTCCGGGATCATGCTCGTGCAGCAGCTGAAAGGGATTTGTACATTTCTTTCTGTGAGAATTTTATTCTTTTCTTAGGTTAATTCCGAAATACTTGTTTTATTTGAGGCAAAGTTGTGAATGGGGATGTTTAAAAATTTTTCTCTCTCTGGGTTGGAGAGAGAGTACAGCAGGTAGGGCATTTGCCTTGCATGCGGCTGACCTGGGTTCGAGCCCCAGCATCCCATATGGTTCCCAGCACCGTGAGGAGAAATTCCTGAGTGCAGAGGCAGGAGTAACCCCTGAGCATTGCTGGGGTATGACCCAAAAAAAAATTCTCTCTCTTCTATTTTATTACTTAGAAATAGGACCATGGTTTTGGCAAATTGATTTTTTTAGCTTGCCACTTTACTGAACAAGTTCATAGTTTCTAGCAGATTTTTGGTATAGATTTTAGGGGTTCCTAGGTATAATATCGTGTCCTCTGAAACTACTGAGAGTTTTGTTACTTTTCTAGTCTGAAAGGCTTTACTATCTTTCTTGCCTAACTTTATTGAAAAGATTCATTTCAACTTCTCAGGCTATTGAGAACCTTCACTTGGATCCAAATGTCACAAGTGGAACGGCAACCACAGCAGCCAGATACCTGGCAGAGAGGACATTACTCCTGACATTACTAGGGAACTCTCTCTAAAAGGAATGCATGGACTACAACACCCAAAAGGAAAGAGAGAACAAAAGGGAATGCCCTGCCACAGAGGCCAGGTGGGCGTGGGGGAGGGGTGGTGGTGGTGGGAGGGACACTGGGATCATTGGTGGTGGAGAACGGGCACTGGTAGAGGGATGGGTACTCGATTACTGTATGACAGAAACGCAAACACGAAAGTTTGTAAGTATGTGACTGTACCCCATGGTGATTCATGAATTAAAAATTTTAAAAAATAAATAAAAAAACCAAAAGGAATGCATGGTCACAGAAATGGGACTTCTAGCAGAGCACCTGCCTGCAGTGCATGAGACTAAGAGTTCAATTCGGCAGCAGCTCACAGTAACTAGTGCAACACCTCACTGTGCACACTGATCTCCAGAACCCAAACTGGGTGAACCCCAGGCCAACTGGAAAACACGGCAACAGTTATGGAAATCCTGCTCATGGCCAACACAAGGGTGACAACACAGCAAAGGGAAGAGGGCGGGGGAGGTCACTGCACAAAGACAAGAGGGATGTGTGGGACATCCTAGTTTGTGGGGATCTCTGAGGTCATGATGCATTTCCTTAGTACTGATTTCAATGTCATATCTCTCATAATTCCCTTGGGTAGGAAAATGGAAAAAGCTTAATTTAGAGCTCAAGAACATGGATTAAAGGAGGATTCCAATCTAGATGTGGAAGAAAAGATCTAGTTTCAGGAGGGGAAACGGGCCTTGATAGTTCTCCCATGCTGAGTCCGTTTCCAATGGCTTCTGTCTGCTTCCTCAATCCTGATTTATATCCTGAAATGTTTATCCTCATTTAGTGGTGATGTGAAAGCTAAGATTGTATGCTAGGGGAAGAAAGACTTCCAAAGTTTAGTTCAAAGAAATAGCTTCTAGAAAAAAATTCCACACCTAAAAAATAGCCAAGGAACGACAATATCCTGGGGCAGAAAGTGGTTTCAGAGCAGATCCTATTCCAGCCAATGAACACTCACGTCTGACAAGTTATAATTCAGAGGACCAGCACTGTCTGCTCTTGCTCACAGTTACCAGATGAGCAGGATAGCTGGGACAGGGCACCCCTCAGAGGGTGGGCCAAGGGGAGCCCTTCTCCTCTGTCACAGACAATGAGCTGAGGCTGAAGAGTTAAGAGCCAGGAGCCAGGGAAGCAGTTGCATTTCAGTGAGCGCAGGAAGCAAGAGACCCACATATCACCACAGTCCAGGGAGTTGCAGCTTTACTCTGACCACATCCAGTCAGCGGGTGTTTCACTGAGATGAGAGCTGTCTGCCCACCAGTGGGGAGAATGTGGGGAGAACGTGGCAAGGTTGGACCTTCCCCATCATTAATGTGCCCTAGAGGCTCATTCTTAACATCTGAGCAAGAGGGGTCCCCAGCATACCCTTTGGCCCACTGTGTCATGCTGTTGTGCAATCAGCTGCACGTCCAGCCTGGACAACTCCGTCCCCTGAGGATTCTCCCTGCTGGTGACAGTTGAACTGGCAGCCTCAGCTAGCAGGGCAGGATGCAGCTGGGGGCTGAGAGGCAGCGACTGGTCTCCCAGGAATCACACAGGTGGTGAAACTCCAGGTCAAGGGGAGCCACTGCTGCTGCTTCTCTTGCCACGACGACAGCACTGACCTGACCATGACATCCAGGAAGGGGACCTGCTCCTCTCAGAAGGTGGACCCGGGGGAGCACTTCATTTCATCCCCACGCGAAGTCAGCCCGTGGCTGCAGAGAGGAGCAGGAGAGGAGAGTCCTCACCTCCCTCTAGGGAGCAGGTGACAGGAACAGAACTGACTAGAACAGCATCAAATCCAGGCCATGTCCACAGGGAACATGTGGGCACCCCGACTATGGACCGTGGCAGGAGCACTGGGAGGGAGGGAGCTGCCCCATGAGCCCTGAGTGACCCACTACCCTGCTGTTGAGGAAGAGAGCCTGGGTGTGGGCACAGCCATCCATGAGGGGTCTTGATGGTGTGGACAGTTGAGCTGCCAGCCTGGGGCCTGAGGACAGACGCAGCCGAGGGACAGGGCAGTGCTTGGGCTAACTCCAGCCACACCAGCAGTGTCCCTCCCACGGTCTGCCTGGCAGCTGCCCGGGGGTCCAGCAGTAGCCAGGCTAGAAGTCAGGGCTGTGGGAGCTGTGAATACTGGACTCTGTCAGGGACAGGCCCCCAGTCCTTGCCTGACCCAGAGTGTCCTCCCCTACCTGTCCTCCTCCTGAATCTGCTTCAGGTCCCGGAAACAGATAATCAACCGCATCAAAAACACTGGGAAAAAAAAAGGAAAGAAAACTTAACTTACAGACTGAGAGAACATTATTTGAACAGGGTAATTACGTGTATATTTCTGAGCATCTAAATGTACATAAACAAAGGACATGAATCACTCTAACAGTTCAGCAGTCACTAGATTATTTCAGACAACAGTAATGTGCAATGCTGAGTCCAGAAACCTTATTAAAGAGTATAAGGAAGCTCCAGAGAACAGGCTCGGAGGGCCTGGCCCGGGCACCCCTCCGGGAGAAGCCCAGGAGCAGAGTGAGGGGGCGCGGGATTCTGGAAGGAAGACAAGGCAATCCTTGATCCCTGTTCCCTAAGGTCTCTGTCCAGCAGGTGCTGGGACTGTGGGGCCACACTTAGCGTCATGACTTGAAGGTCACATGAAAGGCTCAGGCTCTGTCATGGGGTCAGGCTCAGCTTCAGTCTTGGGTGCGTCCCGCCTCCTTGACTCTGGCAGCACCTTCCTGCAGGTTTCTCTGAAACAGAGCTGCCCTGCGCTGTCCCAGGGACACCCCAGCCGCGCCCTCAGAACAAGCCTAAGGAAGCAAGGGGTGGAGGAAAGGGAGGCCACTGCAGGGGTGGTGACAGAGGAAGCAGACGTGGTCCCCAGGGAGCAGCTGGGTTGCACGAGGTCACCTGCCATGGCACTCAGCATCTTTCAGGTGCAGTACAGACATGACAGTGCCTGTCAGTGAAACCCCCACTAGGAACAGCCCAGGCCATTTTCTGTCACTTACTCCTCTGGGGACCTGAATCAAATATCAAAGGATGAAATGTCACTGTGTTCACCGTAACTGTGAACAATAGCACTACTGGAAACAGAAAAGGATGGAATGCCGTGTAAATTTTTAAAAAAGGAACAAAACTGAAAAATGAAAATAAAAACTAGAAAATGAAGCTTTAAGGTTTTCAATGTTAAGTCAGTGAGGACCATGGCAAACAATTGTGTGTTCCAATGTAAATATTACATTTTAAAGGTGCTTCATGGCTTACATTTTACATGTGTATCTGTCTGTATAACTAGGGTAAAACCCCGACATCACAGAAGAACCACGGCATGGGGCAGAGGACATACAGCAGAGGATGTGACACTGCCAGTGTGGACACTGGCTTCTCATAAGGGTCTTTCTGTTGGTGACAGTTGAACTGACCACCTGGGCCCTGGGTTCTATGGCCGAACAGGACATGGCTGTGGGGCAGAAGGGCAGTGGTGGGGGACCAGCAGCCACATCAATGATGTCCCTCTCAGGGTCAGTCTGGCAGCCGGCCCATGTGTCCAGCAGTCGGCAGGCTGGGAAGTCTGAGCTGTCCAGGACCATGATATGTCATTGGACTCTTTGAGGGACAGGACCCATGGCCTGGCCAAGTTCAATCCTATCTTTCCTCACCTTGGCCCACGGAGAGCCCCTCCAAGTCCGAAAAGCGGGCTACAAACTGCTCTTCCTCTAGGGTGTGACTCGCTGTGGCCTCTGAGGGCAACGTGATCCCAGTCAGGAGTACATTTCCCTGGTCACATCGGGAAGGGCTGCAGAAAGGGCCTCCGGGGACGGGTGTCAGCACTCTGGGGGTGCAAGGTGAGGGAGGGGGCGAGCACTTTGCTAACAGAGGACCCTTCTTCCATCAGGCTCACGCAGCCTCCCCCGTTCTGACACGTCCAACAGTTCTTCAGGCACCTCCTGCTCCCCTTTGCCTTCCTCTCATGTTTATCTCCTTTCCCTGCAAGCAAACAACCAAGTGCATGAGAAAGGGCCCCTGGGCCTCAGAGCTCCTCTGCCCAGCCCTGCCTGCACTACCGCCCGCAGCCACAGGGGGCGCCACACAGAGAGCAGCGGGACCCTGGGCCAGGCTCTGAGCATCAGGTATTAGGGTCCTGGGGTGTCAGGCACTCAAGGCGACCCGCCCTGTGCTTGGGGTGTCACTGCATACGTCTCCGAGGTGGATCCTGGCGTCCCTCTGCCTCAGGGGCTCTGAGGGAGAGAGGGCCTGAGGGGTCCTGCAGAGCGTTTCCGCACGGGGGCTCTGCTGTTTCCTGGGCCTGGGGACTCGGCTGCTCCTCCCTCGGGACTCAGGGGCATCCCACGAGTCCTTTCAGACTGGCGATGGCCCCGTGCTGAGACGCAGGGGTGAGTGTGGGCCCCCGCTGTCCGGCTCCCCCTCCACCTCCCCCAGCGGCCCAGTGCCCGGGTCAGAGGCCACGAAACCCTCCGTTTGCGAGTGTGGGCTCTCGCTCTGCGAGGACCAGGGTTAGGATGGGACCAGCCCTTTCCCCTTTGGGCAGGACCCCCGGACAGAGTGCGCTCTGTCCTCAGAGCGCCTGCGCACACCCCGCTGGTGGTCTCTGGAGCGCATCAGCCCTGCACACCTGTCCTGAGCCCGCACTGTCCCCTCCAGCAGACCGCCCCCGCCCCATCTCCCCGACAGCACCCTCCCGATGCCTCCCCAGGGCCTGTCTTGCACGTGCAGAGAAGATGGGAGAGTCCCCCAGAAACTCCGTGAGACCCCACTGCCCGGGCCCCTCCCTCTCAGCCTCTCCGCTCAGGCCTCCACCTCCCTGCCTCCACGGGGAAGCAGCTGCTCCGCCCCGTGCTCCCGGCATAGCATGTTTTGGTGCTGGCTGGCATGAAGCTGGGATCCAGAGGCCAGCGTGTGGTTGGAGGAGGGACAGAGCTGCCGGGCTAGGATCCCGCCCGCAGCACCCAGCCGGCCCCACGGTGCGGGCAGGACACCGCGGAGTCACGTGGAAACAGGCAGCGCTGGACTGTCCCTCCTCACCCCTGCCTTCCTGCTCTGCCTGCGGGGGCCCCACCCCGCGGCTCCGCGACCCTCCTACTCTGGGCTCCGGGGCATGAGAGGGTCAGATGGACGCCTAGGAAGTCGGGGCTCTGCTGCTCATGCAGAGCTCCCAACCCTGCTCCCTGGGGCTGGGGGCCGTTGGGGGCAGCTGTCAGCAGCTGTGCTCTGGAGCCAGAGGGTGCACTCCGGAGGGTTGGACCGGGGCAGGTGGAGTGAGAGGCAGGCAAGGGAGTTTGGGGCAGTCAGGGGCTGCCCCCTCCCAGCCTGCTCTGGTTCCTGGGCTCTCCGTGACTCAGTGACCCTGGAAGGGGGTAGGGGGGCCCTGCATTCAGAGAAATGATGTGTGAGCTCCAATTTCAACCAGTCCCCCAACATAGCACCATGTGTCCTCTCTGTCAGTGGGGACAGGAGGGCCCCTTCGAACTTCAGAGACCACTTATTGCTCCAGCAGGACCTGTGGTTTGATGTCAAGTTCAAAGCCTGAGGAAAATGTCCATCCTGGAGGAAGCCAAGATAGTGGCGAAGGGAATGTTCTAGACAGGATTGTTCAGGATTCTGACCCTTAGATTAGGAATGAAACTCAGGGCAACTCTCTGGTTTGTTCAGTGACGACCTTCGTGTCCCATGACATGTGCATAGTAGGTGCTCACTTCATAGAGTGCCTGAATAAGCACCCTGAGACCTGGAGTTGTCTCTGTCCCACAAACACCCCTAAACTAGCCCCAGCAAAGGCAAACATGGTAGCAGACGAATGAATAAAAAGGTGCTTCTTGAAATTTTTTAGAATCTGCCTTTGGTGTGACTTAGGGATGTAGGAGCCCAATTAGCAGGTGTCCAGGGTTACGCCCTGGTCTGTGCTGGGGTTGGTCCTGGTGATCCTGGGAAATGTGCAGCTCCAGGCATCGAATCAAAAGGACCTTCGTGGAGAGCCTGTGCCCAGTCAGTCAGCGACTCTCCACACCCAGATGCCTTTGTGAGTTATCAAAGGTCACAGAGCTTTGTGGCAGGAGGCGGGAGAGCCTTTCGGGGGAGAAATCAACATTACCGTTAATACAGTGCTGGGGAAGTCAGGCGTCAGCAAAGCCTCTACATGACAGATCCCATGTTCTCTTCAAGAACCTTGTATGGTTCATCCTTTCCCGCCTTCCCTTCAGAGAAATCAGCTGACCCAGGAGAGGCACTGGGACCTTCCCAGGACACACAGCTAGAGACTAGAGGAGCCCGGGAACTGGCGGGAGCACTCTCATCTGAGCACCACCTGCTCCAGGGACTGAGGGGATGGGGAAGGCCAGGTGTGGAGAAGGCTTATGGTAGAAAGCTAAGGCCAGGAATGTTGGTCCATGGTTGGAAGCCTGCCTCAAGGCCGGGGGAGAGGCAGTCAGGCTAGAGAAGGGACCGTGATGACAATGATGGTTGGAAGGGATGGCTCTGGATGGGGGATGTGGCTGCGAGTGGGTAAAGGACCAAACATGACGGTGGCCTCTCAGTATCTGTATTGCAGCCCATAATGCCCCAAAGTAGAGAGAGAGCGAGAGGAAAGGTGCCTGCCACAGAGGCAGGCTGGGGTGGGGGGAGGGGAGTGGCAGGAGGGATATGGGGGGATATCAGTGGTGGGAAATGTACACTGGTCTAGAGATGGGTGTTGGAACATTTTATGACTGAAACTAAGTCCTGATAGCTTTATAACTGTAAATGATTCAATGATTCAATAAAAATGATTCAATAAAAAAAGTGACAAAAACTTTTAACAAGTTTTTGGTAAAAATTATATGGGTAGACATGAGATACCACCTCACACCACAGAGACTAGCACACATCCAAAAGAACAAAAGCAACCGCTGTTGGAGAGGATGTGGGGAGAAAGGGACCCTTCTTCACTGCTGGTGGGAATGCCGACTGGTTCAGCCCTTCTGGAAAACAATTTGGACGACTCTCAAAAAATTAGATATTGAATTCCCATTTGACCCAGCAATACCACTGCTGGGAATATATCCCAGAGAGGCAAAAAAGTACAATCGAAACAACATCTGCACATGTATGTTCATCGCAGCACTGTTTACAATAGCCAGAATCTGGAAAAAACCCGAATGCCCCAGAACGGATGACTGGTTGAGGAAACTTTGGTACATCTATACAATGGAATACTATGCAGCTGTTAGAAAAAAGGAGGTCAAGAATTTTGTAGTTAAGTGGATGGGCATGAAAAGTTTCATGCTGAGTGAAATGAGTCAGAAAGAGAGAGACAGACATAGAAAGATTGCACTCATCTATGGTATATAGAATAACAGAGTGGGAGACTAACACCCAAGAACTGTAGAAATAAGTACCAGGAGGTTGACTCCATGGCTTCGAGGATGGCCTCACGTTCCGGGGAAAGGTCAACTCAGAGAAGCGATCACCAACTACATTGTAGTCGAAGGCCATGTGGGGGAAGGGAGTTGCGGGCTGAATGAGGGCTAGAGACTGAGCACAGCGGCCACTCAACACCTTTATTGCAAACCACAACAGCTAATTAGAGAGAGAAAACAGAAGGGAATGCCTTGCCACAGTGGCAGGGTGGGGTGGGGGGGAGATGGGATTGGGGAGGGTGGGAGGGACACTGGGTTTACGGGTGGTGGAGAATGGGCACTGGTGAAGGGATGGGTTCCCGAACTTTGTATGAGGGAAGTATAAGCACAAAAGTGTATAAATCTGTAACTGTACCCTCACGGTGATTCTCTAATTAAAAATAAATTAAAAAAAATTATATGGGTAGAAACAACACAGAAATTGTTTCTCCATGAGAAGTCAGGTGCCAGAAAGTCCCCCCGGGTTCCTGCCCCAGGGTCAGCATCATACAGTCCTCAACCTGAGACAGGAGGGACTCGGTTTGCATGCTAGGTGGGCGGGGAGGGACAGGGCAGTGACCTCACAAGGCCTCATGAGGATTTGACCAGAATTCTCAGCCCAGCATTTTCACCTCAGGAACTTGCACAGAGGAGGAACATGAGCCCCAGCACTCAGCAGTGCTCTCGTCTGACCTTCAGCATGGCAACCTTGAGCTCCTTAGAGCCCTGGGTGTAGCTGAGGAGCTCAATCTCTGCCATCATTACAGGTGATGTGAAAAGGTGATGTGACCGAGTCTCAAACATCACCACTGCAGAGACACATCAGAGGAAGACTGCCCACACGATACCAGGGCACCAGAGACCTGAGCACCTGTGAGCCCAAGGTCCTTTCATGCATCTCCCTGAGGCCTCTTCTGCCCCCCCCCCCCGAGAGAAGGGGCATCTCTGGGAACAAGAGTATGTGGAGGGGGCAGAATCTCCTGCCCCCGCACCAGGCTGTCTTCACCGGGGCCCCTTGGAGGGGAGTGGGTTCAGTTTCCCTCCCTGAACCGAACAGAGCCCCAGCAGCCAAAACCCTCCAGAACCCAGCCATAGCCATGCTCAAAGCCCCTCTCCACACGCTCAGTGAGCATCACGCATGAAGGAACTGGCAGAGGATCCCAGCTGTGCGGGACCCAGGGCTGAGATCTCCAAGCCTGCTCGAATCAGGACTGGCCACCTCTCCCAGATCCCCCATTTTCCAGTAGCTTGGCACTCACACCCACAAACTGCCCCCGGCCCCATGTAATCTCATCAATGGCCAAGATCCAGAGACTATAAAACAAAGCTCCCGGAAGCTCGTAGCTGCATTTGCGGGCACACAACCTCTTAGGGTCTAGCCCACTGATGTGCCTGAAGCAGCACACATGTGTTTGGTTTTAACATACTTGCTTGCATTTTCTTCTATACATTCTCCATCCCTCCCGGAGAGCCGGAAAGCTATGGAGAGTATCCCACGCACACAGCAGAGCCTGGCAAGCTCCCTGTGGTGTATTCGATATTCCAAAAGCAGTAACAATGACAGGTCTTACTCCCCTGCCCCTGAAAGAGCCTCCAATACGGCACTGTTGGGAGGATGAGTAAGGAGAGGCTGCTAAAATCTCAGGGCTGGGACTAATGGAGCCATTACTGGTGCCTGCTTGAGCAAATGGATGAACAACGGGATGACAGTGATACAGTTACCCCAGGCCTGCAAATCCCAAGGAGAAGGTAAAGGCCAGTAAGATTTCAGCTTCTCCCGCACCACCAGAGTCAGTGTGCAGTGCCTGGAATGTTCTTTGGCTGGGAGCTGTTCTCTGCTCTGATGTTCTCGCATGAGTGGACAGAGTGTCCCTTCCTTTCTGAGCTCAGTCATCACCTTTGCGCTGCAGGTTCCAAGCATAGGTGGACATTTGGTTTCAGCCCGCCATCATCCACACCTCCAGTGCACAGCCTGGAGGACAGAGGGGCTGTGGTGTCCCGGGCAGGGGGACATGTGTGCGGACACCTGCCTTTCAAGAACTGGTCACTCTCCTCATCCATCAGCTCTGAGGGACAGACCACACCCCTGAGCCCTCCCGCCCTCCTAAAGGAGAGGACAGGGACACAGCTCGGACAAAGAGCAGCAGCAGAGTCGTCCCCCCACCCCGCCCCCCACCCCACCTTGATGCTGCCAGGCTGCAGGAGCAAAGGGCTCTGTGGGCAGTGCCCTGCCTGCCTCAGTCACACACAAAGTGGGCCGGCAAAACTCACAGTTGGCGACTACTGGTTGAGCGTGCGGTGTCTGCACCCTTCACCAGGCTCCCACGGGAGGGGGTGGTGTCTCCCAGGAAGCTCCCTGAGGGCGAGCAGCTCTGGGAATCCGATGTTCCAGCATGGCAGTGCACAGACCACCTGCTTTTCTGCTCAGCATCTTAGTGTCTGTCGCATCCTCAGGGCTGTCCGGGGACCGGGTGGCCGCTGGAGTTCCAGCCAGCACCAGCCTCCACCTCTGCATGTCAGCTCAGCAGCTCACAAACCTGGGAAGAAGCCGCCTCCCCCCCTTCAGGGCGACTGTGCAGCTGCCCGAGGCTGCAGGGGGCGCCTGGTTCCCTGGAGCTCAAGGGAGATTGAGGGATTTACCTTTCAGCGTTTGATATTGGCTGACATCAAACTCTTTGCTTCTTAGAGTAAAGGGAGGAGGAAAACCATGGAGACAGCCTTTGTCACTCCCCGCAGGCCCCTGGGGAAGAGCAGACAGACAGAACAGACACTCGGACCATGGGTACCTCCCACCGTCTCTGTTCTCTAGCCTGGTTCATTCCAGGGCCATCAGGGTCTTCTCTCACGGCAGGGTTTCAGGGTGTCCCTGTCTGAGCCCACGGACCCACAGCAGCCCCGGGTGGGTGGCTCCAGCTCCCGGAGTTCGGAAGGAGATGTGAGTGGAACACTGTCTCAAGGAGTGTGGCAGGGCTGAGGCTCACACAGCCTGCAAGCCTGTGTTCAGTAGGATTCAGAGATATAATTTAGAAATTTATTGAACACAAATTTAATTCACTGTTCTTCTCCTTCTGGAATTTAAATATGTGTGGTCAGGAAATATTAATTTTTTTTTTACAAATGGCAAAGTTAGGAGCCAAAGGGCTAATACAAGGGGCATGAAGCTTGCCTTGCATGCGGCTGACCAGGTTTGATTCACCACATCCCATATGATCCCCCAAGCAGCACCAGGAGTGATTCCTGAGCACATAGCCAGGAGTAACCCCTGAGTATCCCTAGGTATGACCAAAAACTAATAAAAAAGAAAAAATGGCAAATAGATCACAGTAAAATCAGATGTCTTGGGCCTGAAGAGATGGTCCAGAGCACGTGGTCCATCTCTTATATGCTGGAATCTCCACTTCAATTTCCAGCACCAAATAGTCTCCTGAATGTTCCAGTGAGCAGCCCAGGAGGCCCTGAGCACTGCCAGATGTGGACCTGGAGGCCCTGAGCCCTATTCAGAGTCTGAGTAAGTCCCAACCCCATAGGATCAGCTTTACCACACCCCCAGGGCCTTGCCTTGGCCCATCCACCCAATGGGCCAAAAGTCACCAGGGCGGACCCGAGAACTCCACACCACCATATGGGATATCAAGAAAACTTAGAATTTTACATCATGCTAACAGTCATATCTTCTTTTGCATTTTGCCATCACACATGGTCAAATGTGTCCTTTCTAAGTATTGATGACAGGAATAATCAAGAATCTACAGCCATCCAAACAGGGAAAAAATGATTCCTTTTGACATGCACCCTTGTGAGGGGCCTGGGCACAGACATACAGGAGCTGCTCCACCATTGTCCAGTGTGTGGGGAGCAGCCTGCTGTCACATGCCCGCTGGGGAGGGACGGAGAATGATCTCACACTGACACGATCACATCTGCAAAGCGCAATGCAGGGATTCTTGGAGGCCACAGGCTCGTGCCGTCAGCACTGCTGTTGATTCTGGGTCATTGCTGTCACCCCCGAGATAGCTGGTGTCCCCGAGCAGTGCCTCCTGGGTTTCTCCCTTGGGCTGAGAGAACCATGACCTCTCGGGATGAGCTTTATGAGGGCCGGGCATCTCCTGACTGAAACAGAAGAATGCAACTGAACACAACACCTCTCAGTCAAGGAAAGTGAGTCATTTGGACTTTATTATTTTGTGAGCCTGCTGTTTTACCTGTCTTGGTTGTAGGCTTGTATGTGTATTGTTGGCACTGAATGGTAAGCATCTAATGGGTGACCCCCTGGATGTCCTCTTATTTAATGGCAGTGGATTCAACCATAATGATTATGAGAAGAATTGAAGGACCCGTGATGTTGTCACAACAAATCCCTGTAGCACACACCTTGAAAGTGTGACAGCACAAACTCTCCCATGGAGAGTATATTTCTCTCTCTGAGTGTGGTTTAGGCTGGAGTTCTCAGAGCCACGGGGCATTGAAACAGGGTAGAATCAGGGAGGGGCCCGGGACAAGAGGGGCAGGTGCTGAGTGGACTCTTCTCACACAGGGACCAATTTTGATGTCTGAACACACACTAACCCCTAAGCTCCTCCAAGAGTGATGCCGGAGATCAGAGCTGGAGAAGCACCTGAGGGGTGCTGAGCCCCACACAACGGAGGCCTCGCCTCGGTACTGGCAACACCTGCCTGCCTCTGTCTCAGGGACACCCCAGCCGCGCCCTCAGAATAGGCCTGAGGAAGCGAGGGGTGGAGGGAAGGGAAGCCTCGGCAGGGTTGGGGACTGATGAGGCAGATACTGTGCCTAGGGGGCTGTTGGGCTACACACGGTCACCTGAGACAGCCTCATCATCTTCCAGGTGCAGTTAAGACACTGTCAGGGAAACATTCACACAGGGAACAGCCCGGGCCCATTTTCCTTCCTTAACTTCTCTGGGGAACTGATTCAATATGAAAGGAGGAAATAATGCCAAGTGTACACACTGACACTACGAACAATACCATTGTTGAAAACAGGAGTCCTAATGGAAAGTGACTTAATGTCAGAAAGGAAATGAAACTCAAAAATATGATTTATTTATTTATTTATTTATTTTGCTTTTCAGGTCACACCCTCGATGCACAAGGGATACTCCTGGCTCTGCACTCTGGAATTACTCCTGGTGGTGCTCAGGGACTATATGGAACACTGGGGATTCAACCCGGGTCGGCCACATACAAGGTGAATACCCTACCCACTCTGCTATCATTCCAGCCCCCCTAAATCAGATCTAAGTGTAAATATACTTTTAATTTTTGTTATTGAGGACCATGAAAACCAAAGTCTACATGTGCTACCATGAAGCATTCACATAGATGGTGCCTTACTGGATTCTATGGTACATTTCTATGCACAATTAGAGTAAAGCCCAGGACACCGCAGGAACACCCCGGGCAAGGGGGAGAGGACAAAGAGAAGAGGAGCCTGTTGGCCCTGGGAGAGGACGTCAGGCAACTGCGAAACGGGTCGACTTTCTCTAAAGCGAACCATCAGTGGGCCACTTTGGTGGAGGTTGGTCTCTCCCCAGAGGAGAAAAGCAGCACGAGGAAAGCTATGGCAAGGGGAAATCCCCAGGGTAGCAGAAACTGGGGCATCACTAATGAGGGCCTGCAGGTCCTGCTGTCACTAGAACACAACCTGTCGTGTCTCTGGAACAATAGCTGAGCTCTTCACATCATGGCTACCAGGAGGACAGAAATAGGGAACAGCAGCTCAGCTTTACCCGAAGGGGCTGGGAGCCACGGAAACCAGTTCTTTCCTGCTAACAACCTTCACCAGAGGACGATGCTGCAGAGACTGCATCTGCCCCGCTTGAGGGTATACCAGAAGATACCCCGCAGATACCTTGAAAAAGTGCAAGAGCTTCCCCAGCAATGAGAACAGCCCCAGTGCTCAGGGGAATGCACACAGGAAGAAGCAGAGCCTTCCTGACAGTGGTGTCCACCTAAGGTTCCTGTGCAGGAAGGAAGTTTCAGAAACCAAGGAGATGAAAGAAGTTTCTGGATAGTATCTGCACATCCACCACCCTGTGATGATGAGACGGCTGCTGCTGGTGTGGGTGCCGAGTGTGTGGGGATGGCCAGGGAGGGACATTGTGTCACTAGGAAATTGCATTATGACACATTCTTTGGGTCAATTCTTTTAATACTAAACTAACTAAATGTTCATAAGAAATATAAAATAGTTGAGATTGTTTAAAGACAAAAAGCAGAGGAGGAGGTGAAGGTGACAGTGTGGACAGCAGCTTATGAAGCACATTCCTGGCCGTGGTGTTGGTTGTACGCCTGAGTCGGGGGCTCCCGCTGGATGGACAGGACGCAGCTGGGGACAGAGAGGGAGAGCTTGGTGACCAAAGCCACACTAGTACGGTCCCTCCCAGGCTCAGGATATCAGAAGGGCCCAGGCTGCCAATCAATCTGAACCGTGGGTCCATGGACACGACGCAGACTGTCCCAGGGACCAGAACCCGGGCCCGCCCCGATCCAGGCCTGGCCCTCCCACCTTTCCTCCTCCGTGATCAGCTCCAGGGCCTGGAACCAGGTGAGAAATTGGTCGTGGGGCCACAGGCGGTAGTTCTCCGCGGCCTCCTGGAGCACAACAATCTCCCGGAGGATTTTAGTTTCCTGGGATATTGCGAAGGAAGGAAGGGAAAGACCTCAGTGGGCGGCGCCAACCAGGCCAGGGCTGCCCAAAGGCGGACTTTCACAGGGATTTGGAAAGGAGAATTTCCACAGGGATCCCCCCTTCACTCTGCCCATCAGCATCTCCACTTGTCTGAGATCAGAAAACACCCTCCAGCAGGAAGTTCCCCCTTGATGGATCTCTGTCCCCCATGCGCATGTATGGGTTTCCATTGTTTCATTCTCCTACTGTGGGTGTCAGGCCAGAGGGACAGAGACAAGGAGGATCTAACAGGGGACCAGGGGACAGGGAAGTCGGGTCCCCTCCTCTGTTCCCCTGCAGAGTCCCAGCTGCTCACCTTTGTGAATTTCTCCTTGTTGAACACCTCCCGCTGGAACAAATAGACAAGGGCATGAGAAAGGGCCTCTGGGGGACCCTGTGCCAGGCTCTGAGCTCAAAGGACAGGGCTGGGTGTCAGGGACTCAGGCCCACTCTCCCTGAGACACACTAGGGTGTCCAGTGGGGACAAGGACCTTGTCCCTGAGGTGGATGCTGAGGTCCCTCTGCCCCACGCCTCTTGCTGAGGGAGAGGTTGGGGATGCCCCCGACCTCAGGTGGTTCTGCACCAGGGGCTCTGCTGATCCCTGGGAACTGGGTGACGAGGCCTGAGTGCCCCGTGCTGCTCCTGCCTCAGGTGTCGGGCCCAGAGCCCGGGGAGTTTCCCTCAGGAGCTCTGCCCAGCTCTGAGGTGCAGGGGGATGTTGGCCCCAGCCTGCCCAGCCCCCGGCTCACTCACCCCAAAATCCTCCATTTCTCTGTCCAGACTCTCCAGCTCTTGAAGGAAGGGTCCCAGGAAGGGGACCACACCCTGTGCCGAAGGGGCCGTTAGAAAGGGGCCCTGCTTTGGGGTCCTCAGGATACCCCAAGAATCAGCCTCCCACTGCCAGGCTCCAGGTGAGCAGGAGCCTCTTCAGGGCCTCCCAATGTCCTGCCCACAGCTGAGGGCCCTCCCGTGGGTCCCAGGGTCCCAGCCCTCTCCCAGGCTCCCCCACCCACCCTCCAAGCACCAGCTCTGCAACCGCCCACTCTGTCCTGGGTCGGGACTGGGTCAGCCTGAGGCAGGGCTGGGGCCCCGACTTCATGCTGAGGGAAGACCCCTATGGGGGCCACCCCTCTGTCCCTGGGTCCCGCACACGCCCCTCACCTGGCGCCTCCCGAAGTTCCTCAGCCAGGACACAATGCTGCAGCGCTGCTCCTAATGGGGACGAGCACCCGACCCTGAGCCTCTGTTGCCCTCCTGCCCGGCCCCCACTCTCCTCCCTCAGGCCCAGACTGAGGAGAACAGCGACAGCTGAGCGTGCAGCCCCCACCCAGAGCAGCAGCCCCATGCAGAGGCCCCCAAGGCCTCCTGTGCTCACAGCCCCCAACAGGCCTCGACCCAACCCACACACCTGCTGTGCCCATACAGAGAAGACAGGAATGTCACAGAAACCTGACCAGCACACGCCCCTCGCTCCCCGCCTCCTCCATGCAGGCCTCCAGCCTGCAGAATACCTGCGGTGGCTTGCAGCGTCTATGTTTCCGGGCCTGTCTGCACAGGGCCCTCAGTTTCCACAGGCTCCACCTAGGGAGGGAGCACATTTGTCCCGAGGGAGCTGTCCCTGCACCCCCAGGGCCCTGCTCAGCTGCGGAAGCCGAGTCCTGCTCCCTGCCCAGAGCCTGGTTCCCGGGCTGCTGTCCCCAGGGGTCTCAGCTCACTGAGGGGCTCTGCGAACAGGGCTCAGAGGCCGAAGCCCTAGGGGCACCCACCAGGACACGAGGCGCCAGGTTTGGCGAAGTCGGCTGATGGCGGGGCTCTGCAGGGCATAGATGATGGCATAGGTGGACGCCCAGTTGCGGAGGCGCTGGCACTCCTGGGAGGCAAGAGCAGGGGACAGGGCAGCTGGAGTCTGAGCTCCCTGCAGGACCGGTGCAAAGCCTCATATGGGGGACCCTGAGAGTCTGGGGTCCACAGGGGACACAGAGATCCCCAAGGAAACCCCGGGAGAGCGTGTGCATGACTCGAGGAAGGAGCAGGCAGGACGATGGGCCCCCACTGGGACGGCCCCAGGTCACTGTCCCTGCAGGAAACACCCGCGGTCCTAGGAGCAGGAGACCATCTTCCCTCCTGAGCTTCACAGGAGAACAAGCAGCCCCAACTCCACAGGGACCCCTGCCCCCGCATATCCAGGCCCCCAGGACCCAGTGCCCACAAATCCACAGAGACTATGCCCCCCAGATACCCAGTTTACCAGGACCCAGTATCCCCAACTCCACACGGACACAGCCACCACACACCTGGACCCCCAGGACCCAGGGACCCCAACACCACAGGTACCCCACCCAAACCAGGGACCTCAACCCTCAGGGAGCCACCCCAACATACCTGGGCCACCAGGATCCAGTATTCCAGCATCCGAGCCCGCGTGGGCAGGCTCAGTTCCGAGAGGCAGGTGGTGAGAACACAGTTGGCCACAGTGATGAACTGGCTCTCGATGGCCCGCACAGTGGGGCACACATGTTCATAGCCTGGCTTCTTCCTCATAGAAGAGAGGTCCCCCCGGCAGTGGTATGGCACCAGTTCAAGGAACAGCTCCTATGGAGAGGGACAGGATCAGCCACAGACACCCCAGGAGATAGGACAGAGGACAGGGCCAGTCCCACTCGGTCCTGTGGGGTGTGCTGGACACTGAGGGTCTCATTACTCTGGAACCCAGACTGATGCGAGGTGCAGGCACAGGGCCTCTCTGCCTGCTCCTGGGGCCCTCTCAGGCTCAGGGCCTCCCCAGCTCCCCTCTCTGCACCCCTCAGAGGCACATTCCTCTGTGACAGCTGTGCTGGGGGCTGGTTCCTGCGTCCCCCTCAAAGGGAACCGCCCTGAGGGGCCTCATGGAGTCCAGGCTGCTCAGACCATAGCAGACACGGGGACTCTCGACACTAGTCTACCCGCCACAAAAGCCCCTCCCCCTACTGCTCTCTGTTGAGCTCACGGACACACACCGCACCCCGTGCCTCCCCTGACTGGGCCATCTCAGCCATTCTGGGACAGTGCAGGCTCAGGGAGCCGGCACAGAGGGTGAGTGTGGGCCAGGAGGGCCGCTGCTGGCAGAGGTGCCCGGGGAGGCAGGTGTGGGCGGACGCTGCCTCTCACCTTGTCCATGAGTGTCAGCTGCTCGGCCACCAGCCGGGCAGGGAACGTGCTGATGGAGACCTGCTCGTTCCCTGAGCTGGCATCATGCGTGTCTCCAGACCCGGCATTCTCCAGCTCAGCCCGTGGTGCTACGGCCGCAGCTGAGGCTTCGAGAGGCTCCGGCTCTGGGGCATCCCGCGGAGGCAGGCCCAGCTCCTCAGGTGGTTCTGGGAAAACTGCTGGGGCTGGAGCAACGTCTGAAGAGAAGGGCCCCGCCTCAGGGTCCTGCCAAGCCACAACCAGAAACAGCAGAGCCCTGTCCTCAGACCACGACATGCAGGAGCCCGGCCACCCCAGAGGGCAGGGCCTTTACCCTGAGCCCCGATCAGTGCGGTCAGGAGAAGTTCTTTCCTCAGATGAACTTGGAGGCCACAGTCAGAGAAATGCACCAGAAAGCAGCCCAGCATCGATTGCACGGGGACACAGCACAGCCACTCAGCACATCCCTCAGGCCAGGACCCTGACATGGGACTCAGGGCGCTGGGGAGAGTGCGGGGAGCAGAGTCAGGACTGTGGAACGTGCCTCCCCTGCTCCCAACAGAAGGTCCCCTCACCTGGAGCCCAGCTGAGCCATCATGCCACTGAGAAGATCCAGCAGAGAACCTGTGACTGGGTCCCCATGCCGTCGGCCCCCAAGGTCGTGAAAATGACCTTCCCCACCTGGGCCTGTCCTGGGCTGCTGGGAATTCTAGAGTACCTGCCGGGGCCCGTCTGCTGCTGCAGGCCCAGGGATGATGAGCAGGAGGGGGTGAGAGGAGGCCAGACAATGGCGGTGGGGCAGGGAGTGTGGGCCACTCAGGGAGACCCCAGCCCAATCTGCTCTCTTTCCTGAGCCCTGGGACCCCTCTTCAGCCCTCTGTGATGCAGGGACAGTGTCAGGGAGGTTCCCGTGTTGGGGAAATGATGCCTGAGCTCTGACTCTGCCCACACATGGCACCTAACACAGTCCTGTGTGTCCACTCTGGATGGAGGACCCTGGACCACTCACTGCTTCAGTGTGTCTCCGTAGTTGAGAACCTGCTCCAAGTACGGGTGGAGGCATCCAGACCTAGAGGAAGCAGGACAGTGCCCGTGGAGTGTTTGGGACACACGGCAGGATCCTGAGGCTCAGACCAGGACTCAGTCCCAGGGAGTCGCTCTGTTCTCGCATGACAATGTTGTGTGGAGAAATGCTGCATGACCAGGTGCTGCTTTGATGTATGGAAAAACACCCCACCAAACCCTTCTCCTGTCCCGGGGTGCTGGGACACCTGTGTGTCCCCAGAGACATCTAATCGCTCACAACAGTGCTGAGAGGAAGACCAGGGCATGGATGGACAGAAATTCTTTGGAGTTCAGAGGGGGTTTCCTGTGCATGTACTCTGGGAGTCCCAAGCCACAGGCTCTGAGAGTTGCGGCTGCTGTTCCATGGGCAGGAACAAGAATGAACAGGAAGCTCATGGCCAGGAGACCAGGCAGCAGCCCAGCACTGTCACGGCCCATCCCATGTCCTCCTCCAGGACCTTGCGTGACTCTCCCCACACTGTGTTCAGAAGAACCAGCAGAAGCCCAGAGAGGCCCTGGCTCCTTCTGAGCACCCCAGGCGGGGAGGCAGGTGAGGCCCAGGGGCTGGCGGGGCGGCTCTCACCAGCGCAGCATCTGGTGCAGGTTCCGCGCGGGAATGGGGAAGGCCAGGCCGGTAGGAAGGATGGTGGTAACAGAGGAGAACTTCCGCCCAGGGGAGGTTTGCATCAGGGAGACCAACATCTCCACAGTTCTTTCGCTGAGGGTCAGCATCGTGCAGGCCTCATCCAGAGAGCGCGGGCACACGGGCTCCTCCTGCTGGTGGGCAGGGGGTGCAAGGTGGTCAGCAGGTTCCCCATGGAGCAGGTGCTGAGGGTTTGGAGCTCATAACTGCGGGAAAACCAGCTCCTGGGGGAGGAAACAGGAGCTCCCACATGTGCGAGGAATCGGGCTGAAGACTGCCCTTCTGACCAGTGAAGTTTGCTGTTGTCAGTTGGGAGCATTCACAGGCCAGAGGACAAGCACGGCCCTGAGGATCTGAGCAGGTCCCTCCTCATTAGCAGAGAAGCTCCCGCAGCTACTCTCGGGACCTGCTTTCTCTTCAGTTTCTTCTGACCCCATGAGGGGGCCGGGGATTTCCGTTGGGGGGCTTCAGAGCTGTGGCAGTTCCTCCCTAGTTCTCCCCCTACCCTCTGGGCCCCTCCTTTGAGGCCCCCCTTTGCCCAGTGGCCACTGTGCTCCAGTGCTGCCCCTAGTGGAGAGAGCTGGCATGTGCCACCGAATCTCCCCTCCAGGAGTCCCTGGGCCAGCCCACAGACTCTGTCCCTGGCCACTAGGAGGCGGGGCCTCTCCTGCCTTGGGCCTGTGCTGGGGAAGCCTCAGACCCAGACTGCAGCAAGCAGCCACAGGAGGGCCCTGCTCTGCTGCTGAGATGCTCAGGGGCTGATGCCAGCTGAGCTGTCCCTGCTCTGTGGGCTGAGTCCTGTCCCCACGTGTCCTGACAGACTGTAGGGACTCAGCCAACACAGCTCCTTTCTCTGGGCCTCCTTCCCCAGGATGCATCCAAGGAATGGCAGTTTCAGGGAAACGGACACCGCAGTCCTCTGCTCCTTCTCTCTCTAACCCCCAACCTGAACTGCTTCCTGCCTGGAGAGTCAGCCAGACAGGGGACCTGTCTGAGCCCCGTGTCCCTGGGCCATGAGGACAAGGTCACACAGCAGCAGTGCAGACACCCAGTGTGACTGAGGGGAATGTGGGCGTGGCCCTCTGGGTCAGCTCCATGTTCTGAAGTGGGTGGGGATGGACTTTCAGTGACCCTGTGCCAGAGGAGCATTGGGGATTGGATCACTCTGAGATGGGCCGTGGACACCCCGAGGGGTCACCATGGAAGTGTCACAGGTGTCTTGGGTTGGGGCCTGGGCTCTGCACCCACCTCCCCATCTCAGACCCCGAGTGTGGGAACCCATGTCACCTGCTCACCTGTGCCAGGCACTGGCTATTACTGCAGACATGTGGTCCTGGGCTCCTGTCCTGGCAGGTAGAACAGCTGCTTCCCACCAGAGGCTCCACTGGGATGTCCCGAGCTGAGCTCTGCAACACAGAGTCTGTCACGCCCAGGAGGGACCTGACACGGGGGCCCCCTTGAAGAATCTGTTTGGTCCAACAGTAAAATATCATCTCACCACAGAGACTGCACACAGCGAAAGGAAGAAGAATGACCAGTGCTGGCACAGATGCAGGGAGAAAGGGGCTGTCATTCATTGTGGTGGGAAGACCGACTGGCAAAGCCCTTTTGGAAAACAATATGGCCATTCCGCCCTGCCCCCCACCTCGAATTAGTTTCCTTAGGACCCAGTAATGCCACTTCTGTGAATATACCACAGACTAAATAGGCACAGAGCTGAAAAATCGTCTGCACTTCTATGTTCACTGCAGCACTATTCACAGTAGCCTAATCTGGTAACAGCCTGAGTGTCGAGAACAGAGAACTGAATAAGGAAATTATGGTACATCTACACTATGGAATACTACACAGCCACCAGAATAAACATCATGAAATTCAATTAGTATGACACTAGTTCCCAAGGATATTGGAAACAGGGCCAGGAGGGCTGGTCCACAAACTTTTGGGAGAGACAGGGAAGGCAGTTAGGATAGAGAAGGGCCACTATGATAAAGGTAGTTAATCATGAATGAAAACTGTGTGCTGAAAGTAGGTAACAGAACAAACATGATAACCTCTCAGTACCTGTATTGCAGTCCAGAATGCTCAAAAGGAGAGAGAGAGAAGAGAGAGGAGAGAGAAAAATAGAGAAAGAAATAGAGAGAGAAAGAGAAGAAAATTTCGTGCCATAGAGGTAGGTGTGGAGTGAGGGTGGTGGGAGGGAAACTGGAAATGTTGGTGGTGGGAAATATACACTGGTGAAGGAAAGGATGTTTGAACATGTATGACTGAAAGCCAATCAAGAACAACTTTGAAACTGAGTATCTCATGGAGATTCCATTTTTTAAAAACTGTTTTGTCAAGAGTGTCCATGACACACACCAGCCTTCCCTCACGAGGCAGCAGCTCCTTCCGTAGGAACACGACTCACTCCCGTCAGACACCCTTGGACCATGACCCACAACTCAAACAATCAAATTTAATTCACACACAGACACACACACACACGCACACACACAGGAACAGGGGTGTGAGTCCACTGAAGTACATCACAACTCTGAACTATTGACCCAGTTGACCCCGATTACCCTTGAGTTCCTCCTCACCTGGGACAGGTGTTGTGGGTAGGGTGGAGCCCTCCTCCACAGTCTGCAGGGACAGCGATCACCCTCACTCTGGCCTCGCCTCAGCCCAGAGCCTCTGATCTTGGGCATACAACATGAAAACATGTCTATTGCTTCTCAGTGCAAGTGAACTAGACGGTCACTTTCTCGAGAATGAGCCCACAGGGGAACCAGGGTTCTATGGCAGTTGGGGATGGTCACCAGGGAAGTGAGGTCATTTTCCAGAGTTCTATGAGCTGATGAATTCCTTCCATCTGACCAAATGCCCTCCCCTGCTATGGCACCCACTGACTGAACCAGGGAGTTGAGAGTTTTCCCCGACTATCTGGAAATAGAATGTGGGTCCTAACTCTGAGGATTTAGTTCAACTGGATTTTCCATGTCTCCCCCGTCCAGGCTGACCAGACCCCTGGGCCCTGGACTCCAAAGTTGCGTCCTCCATCCCACAGGCCTGGGAATCCTCTCCCCTCTCTGGCTCCCTCCCCTCTGCAGAAGCAAATGTCACTGAGGGTTGGGACAGGATGTCAGGCTCAGGGAGGTAGGGCCTGTGCATGAGACAAGAGCTACTGGTGTCCCCCATAAGCACCAAAACTTGCCCCCCAGTCAGGTCATGACTTCCTCCCTCTCTACAGCTAGAGTGGAGGCAACTGTGTGTCAGAGTGTTCAGGATCCCGGTGTCCTACTCGATTCTCCTCATTCTGCTCTAAAAGCATCGAACTAATTTCCTCAGCAAACTGCCATCCCTGTAAGTGCCCTTCCCCCCAAAAGAAGGCCATGATGCTCAAGGAACTTGGCCCACTCAGTGGCCATGCACAGGGCCTCTGTCTGGGAAACACCTGCAGGGGCTGCATTCCCGGATGAGCTACAGGCACAAGAGTCTCCAGATGCCCACTCAGAGGGTGGGAGCAGAGGTCTGGCTGTCCCCTGTTGGGATATGACTCAGCCATTCCTCCTTCAGGGACACCAACCTCTCCTGCCCTCAAACACCCTCTGTCCCTGCATCTTGCTTGATCAGGAGCTTCTTCTTATGCTGAGACTCACCGAGCCAACAGAGATGGCCCTACAAGGGCGCCTGCTCGGAAGTTGCTGTGCAGTCTTGGGTGAGGGGCAGGTTTCCAGTGGAAGGCAGCGACTCTCCCTTGCTAACTGCATCCAAAATGGGAGCCATGTTCATTGCCATTGTAAGGGTGTCTGTGACAAGACCCATGATCTAGAGGCAAACATTGGCTGGTGCCCAAGTCAATGTGAAGCTGTGGTACATACACAGTCATACCTGTCAGCTCCTAAAGAAAGGTGACTATCTACCTATCTCTAACTCTACCCCTACCCACACTCCTACCCCACCCTTAACCCTATTAATAACCGTCTCCAAACCCTATCTGAAACCTAAACCTAGCCTAAACTTAACCAAACCCTATTCCTCAGCTTAACCCTAATGCCCTAACCCTAACCTAACTCCATCCTCAATTTCAACTCATCCTTAACTCTAACCACAACCACAAACCCTACCCTCGTCCTAACCCTTAACACTAAACACATTTCCAACCCTAACCTAACCAAACTGTAACCCTAACCAAATCCTAACCCACTCTACTCTAACCCAACCTTAACCTTAAACTGAAACCTAACCCTAGCCCTAACCCTATATCTAACTGTAACCCTAACCCTCTTCTTGCCCCTTACCTCTAACCTTATACTAAGCCCTACCCCTACCCTGACCTTGACTATGTCCCTACTAATACTCCTGTGACAACCCTAATCTACCCCAAACTAACCGGAACCCCAACCAATCCTACCCCTACCCCTATTTCTACCCCTTCTTCTAACCTTAACACCCTAAACTATACCAAATCTATCCCTAATCAACCCTAACCCAACCACAACCACAACCCCACTCTAATTCTAACCCTAAACAAACCCTACCCCTAGCTCTAACCCTAACCGTAAACACTAACCTTAACCCTAACCAACTCTAACTTTAACCCTGATCCTGACCCTGACACTGACCCCTACCCCATCCTCCGACCCTACCTCCTGACCCTGACCTCCACCCTGACTCTAATCCTAACCCTAAACCTAAACCCAACCCAGCCCAACTCTAACCCTAACCCTACCCTAATACTAACTCTACCCCTACTCCTACCCCTAGCCCCAACCCTAACTTGAACCTTCTACAACTAACCCTTAGTCTCTTACCCTAACCTCACCCTCACCCTCACTCTTACCCCCACCTTCAGGACCCTAATGGAACAATACCAATCCTAACCCCAACCCCTAATCCTAACCCTAGTTCTAACCTAAATCCCTAACCCGAACTCTAAACCTAACCACCCATTCACCTCCCCGAAACTTACTGTTCAGAAACTGTGCACCAAGTGGTCACCTGTCATCAACCCATATCTATCGGATGCCATTGAGGCAGACTTACCTGGCAGCGCATGATATGCCAAATGCACATGGAACTGTATGCGGTAGGCATCAATACTGACAAGCAACTGCACGGCTTGAGGAAACACTGGCATGCTCTCTTTAGAAGGACGGCACTGTAGAAGAAGATTATGAGCAATGTGACAAGCAAAACGATTGCAGTGTGGGGAAGAACCCTCACACTGAAGAAAATATGTCCCATAGTCCAGGGTAGGAATCATCCTCCATGCTGCATAGGAAGGATGCTGGTTAATGTGATGATATCCATGCTTTGTCAGCCTCTGTGACACTAAGTGGCATGTTTTTGTTGTTGTTGAGGAAAGACATAAGCATGAATCAGTAGTTCAGAGATTTCAAGGGAAGCAAGTGATCTTAAAGAAAAAGAGGATGACACTGTGATATTCGAAATCAACCTACCAAGTCATAAACAACTTGTTATGGCATGAGAACGAGGCAGGAGAGAATGTCTGTAGAGGGAAATGCTTCCGTTAGCCATGAAAAAAGAGCCAAGTGGGCCTCTCTGGCTCCTGATCAAGCTGCTGCTTAACAGCCATGATCCCAGAGACTCAGAAACAGATCTCGGAACCCAGTGGCTTTTGGCAGAAAAGTGTCCAGACTCCGCATTAGGTTACCAGCCCCTGGTATTTCAGAATTTCAGAATTCCAACATCGCACAGCTACGCGACATCATAAGCTATTCCTATTCAGCAATAGAAAACCAATTGTCAGTGTTGCCTTTTCAGCAGACCTGAGTGCCGGGGTAAAATCCCAAATAATAATGGTGGGCCTGCTGTCAAAATATTGAATGTGATCAAAGTAGAGAGAGAGAGTAATGAGGAAATCATCTGCCACACAGTAAGGGGAGGGTGTGGGATGTGGGGCATACTGGAGTTTTTGGTGGTGGAAAATGTCCACTAGTGAAGGGATGGGTGTTTCATTATTGTATGACCAAACCTTAAAACCAAAAGCTTTGTAACTACTCTCACAGTGATTCAATAATCACTGTACCACTGTCATCCCATTGTTCATCAATTTACTCAAGCAGGCACCAGTAATGTCTGCATTCTGAGACTTATTGTTACTGATTTTGGCATATAGAATACACCACGGCTAGCTTGCCAGGCTCTGCCGTGAGGTTGGGATACTCTCGGTAGCTTGCCAGGCTCTCTGAGAGAGACAAAGGAATCGAACCTGTGTCAGCCCCATGCAAGGCAAACGCCCTACCTGCTGTGCTATCACTCCAGCCCAATTCAATTAACAAATTTATAAAAAATAAATATATCGATTAAGAAAAAAGAGCCAAGTAGTATTTCATGACAACAAAACATAAAATAAGACTCATTCAGTGCTTCAGACAAATGCAGCAAATGAGCAGAGAAGTAAATTTCAGATACTGCTTCAATAGAAATGAAAAGGTACGCAGAACCGTGATCACATGAATTTGAGGTACTCTGAATAACCTCTCATGAGCAGGCAACCAAAAGACTGTCTTTTCTTGAATGTTCCTGGGGTCATAGACAGGAATACTCAAGCAGGGTTTATTCCTACCTCTATGTTGTGACAAATCCTGGCAGTGTCGAGGATAAATCCTTCCATATAGAAGGCCACGTGTTAAATTCCAGCTGGCCAAGTGGGAGGAAGTGCTCTACATGCTGCATTAGCACTCCCGGTCCCAAAGGAGGGAATATAAATCAAAAGTTGTAGAATACTGTTAATAGCAATGTGCACCATCATGAGTATGAATGGGGACAAGTAGTATTAGTGCCACAGTGTTACAGGATAATTTTGCATGTGTGTGAGAGAATGACAGAGAGGGACAGTAGGTCAGGAAGCAAGAAGAAACTATGTGTGTGATGTCCAATCAAGCCATCAAAAGGACACAGCAAACAAACGTGCCAAGGGCTCAGAGCAAACAACCTAATGCATATTGGAAAAAGTAGAGATGTGAGAACGAGTATTGACCTGTTCTTGTGTTCAGCCTGCGAGAGAGTGATTTCAAAAGTGCATCTTACATTGTGAGGAATGAACTTTTGAAAGCATCTGTGTTCACCTGAATCCATGTACTCAGCCCATGAGGATGTTAGCCCCATAGCCCCATGATTTTTCTCTTATTTCTGTCTCTTTCCTTAATCCTGAGGTAATGACTGCTTCCTTCAAAGCCTGTTCGCCCGTGCAGGTGCCTAGCAACTGCACTGTTACAGGGACCGGAACAGTAAGAACTGGCTGACATCAACTCCAAACAAAAAAACCTCAATAAACTAGGAGTACCCAGAACTGAGGCAGTGGATCCCTGCTGAAGCAGAGTAAGCAAAACCCCAAGGGTGAGTGTGTTCTTGAGATTTGGCAATCAGGGTAACAATGGGGCAAAAAGAGCTTCTAAACATGGGGAGAATATTCAACTCCTACAAGCACTGATGCATATAATGCATATACCAGGATTAAAAATGAAAAGGAAGACTTTCTGAAATTATTTCAGGCTTTGGGCAGCATGATCCCTGGCCACCCTCCAAGGAACTTTACATTCCAAACAATGGAAGAAGATGATCTGAGAACTTGTTTGATCTTAGAACTGATCTTAGAACTAACAGAGGCTCAAAGAAAAGGGGCATCCTACCTGATTCTGAGTGGTCCCTTTATTACTTGGTCCTATCAGCTTTAGAATCTTAAAATTAGAAGGGCACACTTTCCTCTCAGATCAGGCACGAGACAAGGATGTCCACTCTCACCACTCCTCTTCAATATAGTACTGGAAGTACTTGCGATAGCTATTAGACAAGAAAAAGAGATTAAGGGCATCCAGATAGGAAAGGAAGAAATCAAACTCTCACTATTTGCAGACGATATGATACTATATCTAGAGAAGCCTAAAGCCTCTACTAAGAAACTCTTAGAAACAATAGATTTATACAGTAAAGTTGCAGGCTACAAAATCAATACCCAAAAATCCATGGCCTTCATATATGCAAACAATGAGGCAGAAGAAAGGGTCATGAAAAAAGGAATCCCATTCACAATCGTGCCCCAGAAAATCAAGTACCTCAGAATCAGCTTAACCAAGGAAGTAAAAGACCTCTACAAAGAAAACTACAAAACGCTACTCCATGAAATCAAAGAAGACATGAGGAAATGGAAACATATACCCTGCTCATGGATAGGGAGAACCAATGTTGTCAAAATGGCAATACTCCCCAAAGCATTATATAGATTCAACGCGATCCGTATAAGGATACCCATGACATTCTTCAAAGAAATGGATCAAGCAATCTTAAAATTCATATGGAACAAAAAACGTCCAAGGATAGCTAAAACAATTCTTGGGAAAAAGATGATGGGAGGCATCACCCTCCCCAACCTCAAACTTTACTACAAAGCAGTGACAATTAAAACAGCATGGTACTGGAACAGAGGCAGAGCCGTAGACCAATGGCACAGGGTGGAATATCCCTACACACAACCCCAAATGTATGATCATCTAATCTTCGATAAGGGAGCAAGAGATGTGAAGTGGAGCAAGGAAAGTCTCTTTAACAAATGGTGCTGGCACAACTGGACAACCACATGCAAAAAAATGGGCTTAGACCTTGACCTGACACCATGCACAAAAGTCAGATCAAAATGGATTAAAGACCTCAACATTAGACCACAAACCATAAGGTACATTGAAGACAAGGTCGGCAAAACCCTCCATGATATTGAAGATAAAGTTATCTTCAAAGGTGACACGGAACTAAGCAATCTAGTAAAAACAGAGATCAACAAATGGGACTACATTAAACTAAAAAGCTTCTGCACCGCAAAAGATACAGTGACCAGAATACAAAGACTATCCACAGAATGGAAAAGGATATTTACACGATACCCATCAGATAAGGGGTTAATATCAATGGTATATAAAGCACTGGTTGAACTCTACAAGAAGAAAACATCCAACCCCATCAAAAAATGGGGCGAAGAAATGAACAGAAACTTTACCAAGGAAGAGATACGAATGGCCAAAAGGCACATGAAAAAGTGCTCTACAAGACTAATCATCAGAGAGATGCAGATCAAAACAACCGTGAGATGCCACCTCACACCACAGAGACTAGCACACATCCAAAAGAACAAAAGCAACCGCTGTTATACAGGATGTGGGGAGAAAGGGACCCTTCTACACTGCTGGTGGGAATGCCGACTGGTTCGGCCCTTCTGGAAAACAATATGGACGATTCTCAAAAAATTAGATATGGAGCTCCCATTTGACCCAGAAAGACCACTTCTGGGAATATATCCCAGAGAATCAAAAAAGTATAACCAAAATGACATCTGCACATGTATGTTCATCGCAGCACTGTTTACAATAGCCAGAATCTGGAAAAAACCCGAATGCCCTAGAACGGATGACTGGTTGAAGAAACTCTGGTACATCTATACAATGGAATTCTATGCAGCTGTTAGAAAAAATGAGGTCATGACGTTTGCATATAAGTGGATCAACATGGAAAGTATCATGCTAAGTGAAATGAGTCAGAAAGAGAGAGACAGACATAGAAAGATTGCACTCATCTGCGGAATATAGAATAATAGACTATAAGACTAACGCCCAAGAATAGTAGAATTAAGTACCAGGAGATTGTTTCCATGGCTTGGAGGCTGGCCTCTCATTCTGGGTAACTCAGGGAAGGGACCACCAAGTAAAATGTGGTCGGAGGTCAGGTGGGGGAAGGGTGATGCAGGCTGAATACAGACTAGAGACTGAACACAATGGCCACTCAACACCTTTATTGCAAACCACAACACCTAATCAGAGAGAGAGAACAAAAGGGAATACCCTGCCATAGTGGCAGGGTGGGGTGGGGGGAGACCGGACTGGGGAGGGGGGAGGGATATTGGGTTTACTGGTGGTGGAGAATGGGCACTGGTGAAGGGATGGGTTATCGAACTTTGTATGGGGGAAACATGAGCACAAAGATGTATGGATCTGTAACTGTACCCTCACGATGACTCTCTAATTAAAAATAAACTAATTAAAAAAAACAGGCTTGTATGCAGTAAGAAGCTGACTCTCTTTATATTACAGGACTTCGTGGCTTAGCTGCAACAGAATGCGATGATTCCTCAGATTTGGAACAATTGCCTTGTACCTGTCTCTCCCATGCCAAAGTTTGGCAGTGGGGATATGAGCCTTGTATAGCCCCGTGGCAATTATAAATGCAAAAGCTAATCCCAAGATCAATATCTCTATGGATCAATTGACAAGAACTGACATTTGGGTAGATAGAGAACTACAATCTGCTTACGGCAGTAAGGTTAGTTCCCAAGTTAGTAGCTGTCCTCTAAAAGCTTGGGGGAAAAATCCACTCCAAGATTCACAGTTCAGGGGCTGGAATGATAGCACAGAGGTAGGGCGTTTGACTTGGGCGTTCGATTCTGACCATCCCATATGGTCCACAGAGCACCGCCAGATGTGATTTCTGAGTGCAGAGCCAGGAGTCAGCCCTGAGTATCGCCAGGTGTGACCCAAAAAGGCAAAAAAAAAAAATAGATTCACAGTTCATCCCTTTGTTAATGTTAAACAAGGGACTGAGTAACCTATGTGGATGTCAACGATCATTTGACTAAGATTGTTCCCATTTCATGGAGCTCAATATATACTGCTGCATATGTTGTCCTTTGACAAGGCTAAAATAGATTGCTATTGGGCTTTAGGACTGGTAAAACAAAAGGAAAATTCAATGATTATATTAAAGCTTGCAGTAACGTAGAGCTGATATGATGCTGTGCCTAGCAGAAATGCATGCAGCTAAAGCACAGGGCTATTATTTATTGAGCATGGTAATATAATCTTAAATGTGAGTAGTAAAATGAAGTTTACCATCAAAGTATCTGCAGTAGGTTTTTTATTTTGTTTTGTTCTGTTGTTTATTTATTTATTGAATCACCATGAGATACCGTCACAAAGCTTTTGTGTTTGAAATTTGGTCATACAATGATGAAATACCCATCCCTCTACCATTACACATTTTCCACCACCAAATCCCCAGTTTTCTCTTCTTGCCCCAGCCCAATGCTTTCCCTACCTGTGTGGTGACAATTTCTCTCTCTACTTTGATTACATTGAATATTTAGACACCAGTCTCCCATTATTATTTGGAATTTTCCCAACACCATTCAAACCTGACAAAAAAGCAATGCTAGACAATTTGTTTTGTATTGCTTATTATGAATAGCATATAGTGTCATGCAGCTTCTCTCCTGGAATTCTATACTTTTAATATGTAGGTTTTAGAGAGATCTCTGCAGTGAGCTGCTCAGTTCCGAGGTTTGTTTGTGTCTCTGGATCATGGTCCTTTAGGATCTTAATAAGTAGCCGGGGGCATTTCATGGGTGTCACCTAAGAGTCCCATCGGCGGCGGGAAGGAGAGGGACCAGCTCCTCCCCTGTCCCATGAGGTCTGGTGTTTGCCGCTACTGCTCTCACATACCTGGGCTTTTCATTGAGTTCTGGAAGATGGCAGCCACTGGATTTCGGAGGGGGCAGGCAGAGGGACAGCACTTGCTCCCATCTGGAGTAGCCCGGTGAAAGTGGCCTACTGCAAATTCTGGAAGCATCTCTGCAGCTAGCTGATCAGTTCCAAGATTCCTTTGTGCGTCTCTAGTATCTGCATAGTTAGAAAATTATAGGACCAGTATGTAACAGCACACTGCACCATTCAGATAGATAGTTTTCTAAGTAAACATAGAATTCAGAGAGGCAATGAATGCTACAAAAGGATTGCAAGACTCAACCATAATCTCAGAAGAGCAACTTGACCATCAGACAATTTCAAAGTAAGTCAATGAATGACAAATATTGGTAACAGTGACTGTTTCGTTTCATTTCTTTGTGACACACCAGGCAGCACTCAGGGACTACTCCTGGCTCAGGGCTCAGGAACCACTATAGCATGGCTTAGGGGACCCTATGGAGAGCCAGGGATCAAGCTTATTATGGGCTTGTGAAAGGAAAGTGTCTTAGCTGCTATAACCTTGATCCAGGCCCTGATGGAAGCACACTTCAAGAATATGAAATGATGCACAGTTCTTCAAAAACTAGAAATTGAATTTCCATATGCCCCTGCAATACCACTTCTGGGAATATATCCTGAGGATGCAAAAAAGCACAATAGAAATGACCTCTGTACCTATATATTCATTGCAGCACTGATTACCATAGCCAAAATCTGGAAACAACCCGAGCGCTCTAAAACAGATGATTGGTTAATGAAACTTTGGTACATCTATACAATGGAATACCATGCAGCTGTTAGGAGAGATGAAGTCATGAAATTTGCTTGTAAATGGATAGACATGGACAGTATCATGCTAAGTGAAATGAGTGAGAAAGAGAGGGATAGACATAGAAGGACTAACTCATGTGCAGTATAGAATAACATCACATGAGACTGACACCCAAGGACAGTAGATACAAGGGCCAGGAGGATTGCCCCCTAGCTGGAAGCCTGCTTCATAAACGGAGGGGAAAATACAGATGAAATAAGGAGGGGATCACTAAGAAAATAATGGCTGAAGGACTCAGTCGGGATGGGAGATGTGTGCCGAAAGTAGATAATGGACCAAACATGATGACCTCTCAGTGTCTGTGTTGCAAGCCATAATGCCCAAAAGTAGAGAGAGAGTATGGGGAATATTGTCTGCCATGGACACAGGCGGAGGGTGGGAAAGGGGGGGTATACATGGGATATCGGTGGTGGGGAATGTGCACTGGTGGAGGGATGGGAGTTCGATCATTGTGAGATTGTAACCCAACCATGAAAGCTTTGAACTATCTCACAGTGATTTAATAACATTTTAAAAACAAAGAATATGAAATAAAATTAATATTTCCCTGTGCTCTGTAGAAACACTTGGCAGGCAAAGAGAACAGAAGGATGTGGCCGAGATGTGATCCTGGGGGCCGCACATGTGTGGCCTCTCCGCAGCTGCACAAGCTTGACTCTAGAGGCCAGCTAAACTACTTTTGGTATGGGAAGCTCCTTGCAGATTGTCTCCAGACTGAGAACTGAGCCGCGACTCCATGCCTGCCCAGGAAGGGAAAGATATTTCTCTATCTCGCCTTTTTCCTTCCCGGGAGTGACTGGCGTGGCGACCACCATATTATGAGGACCGAATATGAGAGTTACAAGCTTGCAGTGATCCCATATCTGGAAGAAATTTCCCTGGACTTAGTTGCGAAAATACAGAAATCCAAAACCGCATGGCCGCTATTGCGGCTGCACGACCTCATATCTCTTCACAACAGGTGTGACTCTAGTGGGGAACTCCTAACAATAATAGTGAGGTTTTTGTTGAAATATTGAATGTAACCAAACTAAAGAGAAAGTAAAGTGAAATTTATTAGTTCGGGGGGGGGGGATGGAAGGTGTACTGAGTTTTTGGTGGTTTTTTTTTGGTGGTGGAATATGCACACTGGTGAAGGGATGGTTGTTTCAGCATTGTATAACTGAGACTTAAACCTGATAGCATTGTAATTTTCCACATGGTGATTCAATAAAATAAAAAATAAATAAAAAAGAGAACAGAAGGATGCATAAAGCAACAGGTGTGCAAAGGAATGAAAACGGCCAAGAGTAACATCAGGTCATGCTCATTCAAGTGAGGCGTGTGACACTAAGTGAGAATAAAAACACATTCTAAAAACACAAGAATGGTTCCGTGGCTTATCATTCCAAGCAAGTGAAGTGAGTGTAGCACCTGACCAGTTAGTAGATCCAAAGAAATCTGCAGGGAATGATTAAAGATGCGCATACCTTTCTAGAGCAGGAACCCCAAAGACCCATTGCTGAATACCAATGTACATTCACACTTCCTACTAACCACAAACAGCACTTACTCCCCTCCCCACTCCACCCCCTAAACGGCCATCCTGAACCACAACTAAGGGGTCCTTGAACAATACATACGCTCTGGATCTAGTAGATTACTTATGTTCCACCATATGAAAACTGAGAGTTCATTCATGACTCATAGAGTTACCCATTGTAAAAACTGAAAAGTCAGAACACAGTTGAAAGCAACAAAACCTTTTCCACTAATTGTGAATAAATGTGCATGTGACATGACACACTTCTGAATACCAATGTACATACACACTTCCTCCTAAGTACAAACAGCACATACTCCCCTCCCCAGACCCCTGTGTGTGAGTGACTCACCTCTGCACAGCACCTCCCTCTCAGGCACCACCATCTCAGCGGGAAGCAAACAGTGTTGTCGCAGGAGTAGGAGCGGTCTCGGGGTTCTCCGTTGGATCACAGTGACACCAAGCCAGGCATGCTTGTCAGGGTTCTGGAGGTTGACAGGAAAACCTAGATAAGAGGCATGTAATGCTTGCCAAAACCCCACGCACATGGTCAGAGACATGACACAAGTTAAAGTGCTCAAGGGTTGGCTGTAAGTGGTCACTGGCACGGTGTCCAGCACAGTCCATTTCAATGGATTTCCCCTTTAGATCTTTCTGTGGGTGGTGTTCACCCAGTGCTCTCAGATCTGTATGCTCCTACTACTTCATCAATCGCTGTGCAGAGGCAAAGAGCTGTGTGAGGACACCATACCCTCCATCTGACGATGAGCACTAGTCATTACTTAATATAGTGGGAAGCGATATGTAAATCTACAATTCCCTAGGCTGTCACACAGGGCCTCAGACATGTTAAGTTTATAGCCTTTCCACTGCACGTGAACAACTGTGAATTCTTAGCTCACTCACACTACAAAATGAATGCAGTATTAGAAGTAGTGTTCCACTGAACACTTCATGATCTTTTAGAACTGCTCCCTTCAGACAGTCCCTAAGACAGGGCAGTCATGATCTTCTTATAGTAACACTCTATTATAGTAACTACCCTAAGTGTGTAGTGCACCCTGTGTGTATAGCTACCCTAAGTGTATAGGGTATAGTAACTACCTAAGTGTAGCAGTAGCAAGGCAGGGGTCCTACCTCTAATTAGAGCTCAGATGTTCTGATCTGGTGCTCATCAGGTGCCCATCCATCACTCCAAAGAGAACCTAATGACAGAAAGAGTCAGGATGGCACATTTCTGGTGAACACAAGGGTGCCCGGCACTGAAAGCATCTGAACACTGCTAGGCATCACTGGCCTGCACACAAACGGGAACAGATGTTTCACACATATCGAAATCTATATTCAGTCCTTGCAGCTCAGTGCCCTACCCACACAAACGGATGAATCCTGCTGTCTCCAAGCATCACAGGACCTGAGGAGCATTCGGGCCACTGTCCCAACTGAGCACCACCACACCGTTCAACCATTCAGACAAACATCACGTGCAGCAGCCACCATGTCCCCAAAGATCACTGAAAAAAAACCAGAAAACCAAAGACATTAAAAAAACTCTGACAGTGATAACAATTGGGACTATTAGACAAATCTCACCTGCATGCTTTGCGTATCACCACCAAATACGAAGAAGGAAAAACGGAAGTTGTGAATATTAAGACCTGGACAAGAAGCAAACCAACCACAGCATGACATCTGCCTGGTGCAGGCATCAGAATTTGATTCACTCACAGGACGAATCAAACCTCACCTCATTGAACAGGTGGGTATGCCCCATACCAGCTGGCCTAAAGAGCATGACATGAAGCACCAAGCCCAGTCACTGAGCTCCTCAGGCACTTGAATAATTAGAAATGACCAGCAAGTCCTGTGATCACCAGGTGGGAGACCACCCATCAAAAAGAACTTTCAAAACGTCATTTGGGTGCCACCCCCAGCAATGCTCAGGAATCCAACAAACACCATATGGTTCCGGGATGAGAAGCACGAGGATCATTCTGGGAAATGATTTCTCAGAGCCCAAAACCAAAGGCAGAAACCGAGCACACAATGGGGTGCCCGAGAGCATTTTCAAGAGAAGCAGGGTGTCTCTCGCTCCCTCCCTCCCGCCCACATCTCCAAATCGCTCTCAGAAAATCCACTTTGCCTCAGAGAGGGGAAAAGCACAGCGTCTGTCGGGCCCCAACGGGTCCATCTGTGGGCCCAGCTGAGCACTGTGCGGGGAGGGCCAGCGCTCCTGGGGGCATCACTGCAGGCTAAGCGGTCAGGAGAGGTGGTGAACAGGACTCAAAGCCCAGGGCCTTCGAGCATGCAGAGGCTTTAGGCGCCCTGGGCGGGACCCCGGCCTGTGGTGGCTGAGGGGACGCACTGCTAGATCTGGAGCCCTCCAGAGAAAATAGGGACCAAACCACACTAGGAGGTCGGCCTAGGACAGCAGCCCCTCAATCACAGCCGCCCCACCCCCACCCCCAGATACAGCTCTGTGAGGGGGTTCCGGCAGGAAGGAGCCCCCTCCCCTGAAAAGCATGAAAGTGCCCCAGAAGCAGGCCACAGCCTGAGGCCCTGCTGGAAAGGAGGCCACACACCAGGCCTTACACAGGTGAGGCCACAGCCCCAGCGTTACAGAGGGGTGGCCACACCCCCAGGGGACAGGGAAGAAAAGCCAAATCCCCCTGAGACAGAGAAGTGTGGCCACACCTCTAGTCTTTACACAGGCGAGGCCACACCCTCAGGTATCACACAAGTTAGGACACCCTCCCAGTTGTCACACAGTCCAGCCTATCCCCTCAGCAGTCACACAGGGGAGGCCACACCCCCAGGCAACTGGAATGGGAGGCTACAGCCCTCAGTCCTCAAGAGTACAGGTAAGTGGAAGAGAGCAGCTTCTCCATACAAATTGTCTGAATGGGGAAAAAAGAAAAAGAAGAGGCCATAGAGACAGTACAGAGGGTAGGGCTATTGCCTCATACAGGGACGACCCAGGTTCAAACTCCAGTACACCAAGCACCACCAGGATGGATCCCTGAGTACTGAGTCAGGCATCAGCCCTGAGCACAGCCGGGTGTGAAAAAAAGTTTGCTATTTCTTCATTTCCCTGACACTGCATACTGTCCCCCATCAGGGGGAAAAAGGAGCAAGACCTAGTGATCTGCTGGAAGCAGGAAAGATTGACAAAGCATGCCTTCCTTGTGTATAAGGAAGTGTGCGTCCATGTGAGCCTAGTAGGCAGATTGTCCGGGACCTTGACAAAGAATCTTGGCCACGGGAGTATGATGCCACAAACAGGTCAACCTATAGCTGCAGGGCGAGAGCATCAGCAGCCTGACGGTGCCTTCAGGCTTCCTGACACCTCAAAATTGCTGCTGTGCTTTGGGCAGACCCCAGCACACTGGGACCAAGTTTCCCAAGAAATTAAACAGCCAAAAGTTAGGTATGTGAGAGCCATGCCCACAAACCACGTCTGGCTCCGCTAGACAAGCTCATTTATTGACCATATTTCAGAGACCCATAGATAAATCTCAAAAGAGATCAAAAGCCAGAGACACAGCACTGAGTCCCGGAAGACACCACAGAACTGGAGATCACTCCAGGCCCCAGACTGAGCCACTTTCACCGGTGCACGCCAGATGGAGCAGGTGCCGTCTCTCACTTACTCCAATGGAATCCTGGCGACTAAGAGCTTCCACAAGCAAGGCCCAGTATTTGGGTTCCAGGACAAAATCTCCATGCCACAAGACAGCAGAGGTGCAGCTGTTAGAAAAGATGAAATCATGAAATTTGCAGGATCAACACGGAGAGTATCCTGCTAAGTGAAATGAGTCAGAAAGAGAGGAACAGATATAGAAGGACTGCACTCATTTGTGGAATATAAAGTCACAGAATGGGAGATAACACCCAAGGATAGTAGAGATTAGGGCCAGGAGGATCACTCCACAGCTTGGAAGCCTATCTTATGTACTGGGGGAAAAGGCAGGTGGGATGGAGAAGAGACCACTAAGTAAATGATGGTTGGAGAAATCGCTCAGGCTGGTAGATGCGTGCTGAAAGTAGACTATGGACCAAACACAATAGCCGCTTATTGACTATATTGGAAACCATGACACCCAAAAGGAGAGAGAAAGAGGGAATGTGTCTGCCACAGAGGCAAGGGTAGGAAAGGGTGAGGGTGGTGGAGGGACACTGGGAACATTAGAGGTGGAGAATGGGCACTGGTGGAGGGACGGGTATTCCAACATTGATTGAAGCGTAATCATGAATGCTTGTATGTTTGTAACTGTACAGTTACAAAAGAAAAGGAACCGAAGAGATAGTACAGTGGGTGGGCACATTCCTTGCATGCAGCCAAGCCGAGTTCAACCCTCAGTACCCCACAGGGTTCCTGAGCCCACCAGGGGCGACCCGTGAATGAAGTGCAGTAAGCCCTGGGCTCCTGAGGATGTGCCCCTCCCCAAATTAATGAAAATAAATCTGCCCAACCTATTCAAGCCCGAACAGCGAGGAATCCTCACAGCACTTCGGGGATCTGGGTTTTTGTGCAACAGAAGACAGCACCATCAAAGCTACATGACCGCAGAACAGGGAGATAGCTCCGCGAGCCTGACACTGCATGTTCCCAGAGCAATGCCTGGGGTGACCACTCACCCACCCCCCCACCTCCCTAACACCCCCACACACTCCACACACCCACACCCACACAGAACCACACCCCATACAGAGCCAGTTGTGAGTAATCCCTGAGAAATGCTCTGTGTGACCCCCAACCAAAATAAATAAATCCAACAAAGTGAAACGAAACTGAAAGACTGCAGTGACTGACATTAGGGACTTCGTGTTAGTAATGGCTCTACATTGAACAGGCATAGTGAACAGGATATCCGGGTCTATCTTTAATCTAGCTGAGACCATCACTGGCATAAGTCCTAGAAGGCATGCAAAAGCAGAAGAATAAGCAACAGTCCAAGCCCATAAAAGGCAAAACACCCAACTGCAGAGGGCGAAGGGAAAGGAAGTCAGGTAGAGTTACCTGAGTTTTAGGGCCAGGGTAACAAGGAAGGAATAAGCCAATCAGGCAAAAACACCACCCTGAGTACTGGGAGGGAGCCAGTCCAAGGAAGGCAGGTGCAAACCCGAGAGAGGGCATAAAAGGGGATGCTTACAGCAAGGCAGTGTTGCCCTCTGTGCAGGGGACCCTGGTCGACCTGTCACATATGCTTGGCTCACAATTTTTATTCTGTCTTGTTCCTCGGATCACGGACCCTAACAAAAACCAACAACAAAGAAAGCTCCATGAGACAGGTGGAGGGTAGTGGATGGTTCACAATGTTTTGCAGGCAGGGAAATCAGCTCCGGATTCTGGAACATCTAACGAAGCAGGTTCCTGGCTGACAGGGCAGACTTGGAATACCAAGTCAGAGCAGAGATATGAGTATAGAAACAATTCTTTAGATGTTCTGCTAAATTCTGAACCCGGAAGACAGAAGGGATTAGTTAAAGGATGGAGGTACTAAGCTGTGATGTTGTGGCAAGGATGTGTATGAGGCTGGGGAGAATCAAACCCAAAGGAAGAAGAGTCCAAATTCAGAGGAATGAGGAAAGGAGGGGAGGGAGAAGGAGAGAAAGGGGAGGGAGGGATAAAAGGGAGGGAGAGAGAGAACGGGAGAGACAGGAGGCAGGTGGGATATGGAGGAGGATGAAGGGGAATGAAGGGAATGGAGGGAATGGAAGGAGAGGGAGAGGGAGGGGATGGAGGAGACTGTGACAGGAGGGGGCGGGTGGTACAAAGCCCTAAACACTGGTCTTTATCTTTTTAAATAAGTTATTTATCTTATTGAATCACCATATGGAAAGTTACAAAGCTTTCAGGCTTATGTCTCAGTTATACAATACTGAGGTCGGAACAATGCACCCAGTATCTCCACCTATTGCCACTCCTGGAAGCCCAGTCAGACGTGCAGCAGGACTAGTGCTCCCTGGGCAGCACGAGTCATGGGCTGAGTGACCAGAAATTAATCGTTTCTGTTTGCAGCTCCCACAGCCCCTCTCTGAGTCTCTAAGTCCCTTCTTCAGCACCTCAGCTCCATTCAGCCAAGTGTCTCAGCACCACACCCATGTGCATGGCAGCTCTGCCGGCCCCTGTGAGGCCAAGACACACCCTGGATATAGGGCACAGGGGAGGAAGGGATCTGGAAGGCTGCTTGGAGGAGGGTAATGCTGTGAGTCCTGAAGACAAGTAGGTGGTCACAAGGTCTGTGTCCTCCAGGAAGACTGAGCATCTGGGACCACAGTTTACTTTAAAATTAGAAGGAGGAGTGGTCAGAGTGGTCATTCGAAGGCCAAGGTGATCGTCTTGTTCACAGCCGACCCATTCAATCCCTGTTACCCCAGATGATCCCCGGAACCAGGAGTGATCCTGTAGTGCAAAGCCTGGGGGAAGCCCTGATCACAGCCAGGTGTGTCCTAAAAAACAGAATGAATGAGATCAGAAGGCAAAAAGGATGGTAACTATTATTGAATCATAGATCAGATTGGCCTACACTCGTCATTATACCAGTATGGTGAAAACCGAATGTGAGGGCTGGAGAGATAGGACAGCAAGTCGGATGCTTGCCTTGCACTCGATTGAGCCCTGGCTCCACCGGTGATCCCTTATGTCCTGCCATGAGCACAGAGCACCGAATAGCCAGAGGCTCGGTGTGTGCCATCCGGAGCAGGGCCTCTCTGTGGGGCAGCCCCGCATCCACAGCACAGACAAGATGACTCAGGGATGCCAGCAGCACAAGGCAGAGGGGCAGAAGGAGTCCGCACAGTCGCCAGGCACCTTGGCCCAAACCGCACACCGCGCAGTATAACCTCTCACCCTCATGCACACAGGCCTGCAAAGGGACAGCGGTGGGTGGCCCCTGCCTCCCCGCGGAGGCGACCCAGTGCCAGACTTGAGCCAGCCCCACGTGGGGTTTGGGACTGGACCCAAATAGAGGCTCCCCTAATAGCAGTCCCGCACGCACATCCCACCGGGCTCGCTCACAGCAGCCCCTTCCAGCCTCTCCTGCACTTGCCCCTTCGGACTGGGGCAGTGGTTGCTGCCCCCTCCCCCACCCCTTTAGAGCCAGAGCCTGGGCCCTTTAAAGGCGCCAAATGACAGCAGTGGTGGGGGCTGGTGCGTGGGGCCCGGGCCCAGGCCAGGGCCAGGGATGGGCACAGGGCTTGAGACATCCTGGCCGCCCGATGGGGGGCCGAGCCCAGCTGGTGGGGCTCGGAACCCCAGGGCTGCGGCTCTAGGCTGGCGGGTCGGGGGTCAGTAACCGCCTGCCACCGCGTCCCACCCTCCAAACCCAAGGGCAGCCCTGGCGGGACAGGATGCACGAGACGACAGCTGGGCTGTAGGGCCGCTGGCCACCCTGCCTGCGCTCTCCAGGAGCCGTCCTGCGGCCACGCGCTGGCCCCAGCTCTGGCCACCTTGCACTGAACCTGGCCGCGCTGCCCTGCCCTGCCGCTCAGGAGCGCGCCTGAGGCCACGCACACTGCCCCCTGCCCGGGACCCGCCCGCCCTCGGGCGCTTCCGGACACTGGTCAGCCTTGGGCTTGGCGGGGCGGGCAGCCTGGACAACCACCATGCCAGAGGCCCATACGCGGCGCCTTCCAGACCGTGGGTGGCCGCTGCCCCCGGGAGAGCCCCAAGGACGCCCTCTCGGCACGAGTCTGGAGAGCACCCAGGCCTGGGTCTGGGGGAAGTTTCTGGGACTGGAAAGGGCAGGCGGGAGACAGGTGCCGGCCTGGGCGCCAGGGAGAGGAGGGGTTCGGGAGGGGACTTTGAGCCGATTTGAACACAGCTTGGGGGTCAGTGCTCAGCTCGGGCTACCCCAGAGAGAGGAGGCGCGGTGGGAGGGCGCTCCCGGTATCCGTGAAAGCGGGTGCTTGGCTGCGTGGGGCCGCAGATGGGGAAGTTGGAGGCTGTGGGTGCTCATGCAGCTGCCAGGACAGGTACCACCAGCCTTGCAGCGGCGGCTCCCCGAAGCGCACCCGTCTACACTGGTCTTGCGCGTGGCCCTGGGCCCTTCCCTGGTTCTGCTCGGTCTCCTCGCAGGGAAAAGTCTGAAGACGTTTATGCCCAGGGAGATTCTGCAGTGCACCCTCCCATCTGTGACTGAGCGGGCTGTCCAATATCTGTCCCGGGTGGTGAGATGGGGGAGAAAAGTGGGAACTTTGGGCTTCTTTCTCCTCTGCAGAGCCTCTGCCTGTGTTTGCTCAACCCTGTTTGTGTGCAACGGGTTCCCTAAAGGGGAATCAAGGGAGATGCTTTGGGTGGGAACGTCCGGTGCCTGGAGGGCCCTCTGCTATGGAAGCAGGGTCACTCTTGCCCATGTGGTCTTGGCAGCTGCAGTTACATAAACCGGGCACAGCCAGGTTTGTGTGTGTGGGGGGCGGGGTGGAGGGGGTGGAAGGTGGGGGACGCTGTCCTTGAACAATGCCTCTCCCAGGGCACTGACCCACCCTGGAGGTGCCTGGACTGGGTGATACTTGCCCTGGGCTGTGACTGTGCAGGCTGACCTGGCTGAGAATGTGGGGTGCAGCTGGAAGGCTGCCTGTGGGCAAACACAGACCAGGTGGGGCAGGACCTGTGTCCTGTGACCTTTTGGTAGCAAAAGAACTAAGTTGGAAGCTGTATAGGGTGGCCACCCACCCTTGTGTCACTAGCCAAGTGGGACAGAAACAATTGTTGTGGGGGGGAGTGGGCTGTGCCTTCCTCAGAAGCGCTATCTTGCCTCCTGATATCTTCAGCAGCAAGGCTGAAGGATTGATTTTTTAAAAATTGATTTGTTTGAGAAGGACAGAGCCCAGGAAGACCCAGCTTCTAGAGCCAAAAGTGTGGCGTGAGAGGAAATAGGGCAGCCACCGTCCAAGGTGGGGACAGTACCCTGTGCTCCTGGCGAGGTAGCCAGCTGGGACTCCATGGACACAACTGTGGGGACAAATGTGAGGTCAGGGGAGGGTTCTGCAGCTTCATCTTACCTTTGTGCATGCCACACACAGCTGACAGTTACACACACACACACACTCACACACACAACACGCACACACACTCGCACACACACCACCTGCCACTCAGCCAACCTTCACCAAAACGTCCAGCTCCTGCTCCAGCAGCTGGAGCCAGAAAGGGAGCTTCTGGGACCCAGCTAGGCCTGGGGCTTCTGCGCAGGAGGCAGGAGCCTTGCCTCTCCCACGCTGCTGTTGAGGGGACACTTCCATCGAGAGGCTGCCCCAGGCCAGCACCGAGCCCTAGGTAAGACCAGGCTCAGAGGGAGAGGAGTGGGCCAAGCCCAGAGCTGTCTCGTGTGTGGCTCCCAGGTCCATGCTGAGCATGAGGGGAAGCTCAGACCTGGGCTTAGTTCCACCAGGCCAGCTCCTGAACTGTCCTGAACAGTCCCCTCTCTGGGGCCCCTGCAATGAACCCCCAGAGCTTGCAGACTCACTTCCTCACAAAGACTGTCTCTACCCCTCTCAACCTGGTGCACAGGTATGTGCACACCTCACAGCCACACACACAAACACAGACCAGCTGTGTGCTCATCTCAACCGCCAAACACACAGACTTGCCAGGTATGTGTACACCACACAGTCACACACACACACAGATATAAGTACACCTCACAACAAGCAGACACATACCAGGTATGTGCATGCCTAACAGCAATACACACCACGTATGTGCACACCTGAAAACTGAAAACCACACACACACACACACACACACACACACACACACACACACACACACACACACACACACAACTCCTCAATCTTTTCACCAGGAATTGCCTCACCAGTCAAGTCTTGGTTTGCCTGTCAATTCCCAAGACATTCTTTTGGGCCACACCTTGGGAGACCCACGGTGGTGGCGGGAACTGAGGCGGGGCTTGCAAGGCAGCTGGCCCACCTGCTGTGCTGCTGCTCCAGCCCCTCCCCATACCCTCTTCCTGGCCTGCTAGGTCCAAATGCACCTGGGTTCTTGAAACGCTTCTCCCGGCCTGTTGGCGTAATGCCAGCGGTGGCCACTAGAGGGCAGTGGAGAAGCCGTGCGGGAGAAGGAGGCGCCTTCCCAGGGGTCCTGGCCGCGGGGGGCTGCTGCGGGCCTGAGCTCTCTCCGCAGGGTCGCCGGGGACTGCTCCGCTGAGCCGTCTCGGGTCTGGGGCTTTCCCAGGAGCCCAGGGGGAGTCGGGTGGTGCTCAGGAGACTCGGCGGTGTCTCCTGGCGGTACCTGGTGAGCGCAGAGAGGCGCGTCCTGCGGGGTCTGCAGGACTCGGCAGCAGCGGCCCGGCCTGGCGGGCCCAGGGGTCCAGGGCCACACACTGCGGCGCTTCGGCCCGAGCCTTTCTGGGCATGGACACCGGGCCCGCTGTGCGCCACCTCCCGCCCCGCGCCTCGGCCCGCGACCCGCGGGTCACCAACAGTCGAAGTTCCGAAGGCGCGACCAGGGCTCGGTCACATCAGATCAGGGACGCGAAGGTGCCCGGGTTCCTGGCGACCCCCAGGAGCTGCGTCCGTCTCTCCTGGAAAGGGCAGAGCCGGGAGGAGGGCTCAGTGCTCGGGCACATCCCGGCAAGCCCACCCCACCCGCCCCCAGCCCGGAGGCTTGGCCCCCCAGGCCACAGCTGCATCCCCCCAGCAGGCGGCCACAGCTCGGCCTGGGGGTCTTCCTTGGGGCCCTCCAGCTGGGCCTTCTCTGTAGCCGTTTCTACCTGCTGTGTCTGTCCTATTCCTGGTCGTTTATGTGTGTGATTTGTTCATTCCTTTTTTCTGCTTCACATCTACTTTTTTAAAACTATTTTTAAAATACGGGTCATTCTTTTTTTGCTTTTTTGCGTCAGACCCGGTGTTGCTCAGGGGTTAGTCCTGGCTCATGCAGTCGGGAATTACTCATGGCAGTGCTCGGAGGACCATATGGGATCCTGGGAGTCGAACCTGGTTGGCTGCATGCACAGCCTTACTCTTTGTGCTATGGCTCCAGCCCCAATAGGGGTCACTCTTAAGACACTCAGGAGGGGTATCTTTATTAAGATATCTGGGTCCCCCTTATGCCCCCTTCGGGTCAGGGTGCTCAGTGGCCAGGCCTGGCATTGGGGGCCACCAAGGCTACATCCTGTGCTGCTGCTGAGGACCAAACGCAGAACACAGGTGCTATGGATGCTATGCATTCGCTCTAAGATGAATGCTCTAAGATGAATGATCCTGGTTTTATTGAAGAATTTCATTTATATGTATCATTTATAAACATAGCACATGTGTTGAGTGTTTGCCTTGCATGCAGCCGACCTTCTTTTTATTCCTTCATCCCTCTCAGAGAGCCCGGCAAACAACCAAGAGTATCTTGCCCAAACGGCAGAGCCTAGCAAGCTACCTGTGGCCTATATGATTTGCCAAAAACACTAACAGGAAGTCTCACAGTGGAGACGTTACTGGTGCCCACTCGAGCAAATTGATGAGCAATGGGATGACAGTGACAGTGACATATTTACATAAACACACACACTGACCGTTAGAGAGTGAAACTATCCATTGATAACTACACACAAAAACAGGATTCTAAATTCTTAATATCAAGCAAAGTGTTTTTATTCCATGGGTCAAAGAGAGAAATTTTATTTTAAAAGGTATATATTCTGAGGCTGGGGCCATGCACAGTGGTTAGGGCACTTGCCTTCCACGCAGCCGACCCAGGTTTCATTCCCAGCATCCCATATGGTCCCCTGAGCAGTGCAAGGAGTAATTCCTGAGTGCAAAGCCAGGAATAAACTCTGTGCATTGCGGGTGTGACCCCAAAAGCAAACACAAACAAAGGGGCTGGAGCGATAGCACAGCGGGTAGGGCATTTGCCTTGCACTCGGCCAACCCGGATTCGGGTTCGATCCCAGCATCCCATATGGTCCCCTGAGCACCGCCAGGGATAATTCCTGAGTGCAGAGCCAGGAGTGACCCCTGTGCAGAGCCAGGTGTGACCCAAAAAGCAAAAAAAAAAACCAAAAACCAAAAACAAACAAAACAATTATAAATTCTACAGAAATATTTTGAAATAAAATTGGAGAGTGAAACTCAAAGTATTAAGTGTTCATATTATTTAAAAACAGATCATTCTAAAATCAGTAATCTAAGTTTCCTCTGCAAGATCTAGAAAAGGGAATAAATAGTACATATTATTTAAGCAGAAAAATATAGATAAGGAAATTTAAGAGCATTATTTTTCTGAAAACAAAAAAATGGAGAAACTGATTAAAATGCTAAAGTGTTTTGAAAGGCCAGTAAAATAAATCTCCAACAAGAATGAAAGAGAAAAGAAGAGAAATGGAAGCCATTATCAATATGTGGAGAAAAAATAATCTACCCAAAAGGATACAAAATAAAATAAGTCACACATGAAGGATCCAAAAATGTTTTTTAGGGGCTGGAGCGATAGCACAGCGGGTAGGGCGTTTGCCTTGCACGCGGCCTACCCCGGTTCGAATCCCAGCATCCCATATGGTCCCCTGAGCACCGCCAGGGGTGATTCCTGAGTGCGTGAGCCAGGAGTGACCCCTGTGCATCGCTGGGTGTAACCCAAAAAGCAAAAAAAAATAAATAAATAAAAAATTTTTTACTGAAATAATATCTATTTTATTTATTTTTGTTTGGGGACTACCTGTGGGACTCAGGGATCTCTTGGGGGTGGTCAGGGGACCCTAGAAGGTCTATGTGAAGAGGAGGGCAAGTTAAGAGTCAAGAACTGAAGGGCAGGTTAAAGGTTAACCGCTGAAGTTGCCCTTTGTAACTACTTGACTGCTTTGAAAAATGTCTTCAGGACCTTCCACTGGGCAGGACTCTGTCACCAAATGGGCCAACAAACTGCCCTAGGAACTATAGGCAAACATTTGCAGGGAAATAGTTAACAGTCAACAAATGTTTAGATATGCAAATCAAGTGACCTATGTGTGATCCCCTTTGATATATAGATGTGATTCCCTTTGATATGTGAGATTTTCATTTGTCAACAAATGTTTAGATATGCAAATTAAGTGACCTATGTGATTCCCTTTGATATGTGAGATTTTCATTTCTCCCCCAAAAGGGTATAAAAACAGCTAGCTTTTTGAGTTTGGGGCCTTCGGTTATGCCACGCTATTGTGGCACAATTGAAGGTCCCAATATAGCTATATTGGCTTAAATAAACCCCATGCATTTGCAGAAAGAGTTGTCTTAGTTTTGTTCTTTTATCTCTCCGAGCCTCCCCCGGGCAGAGATCTGCCGACCCTAACATATGGATTCAACCCTGATTAGCCACTTTCAAGGCAAGCATCCTTCCCACTGCACTAACACTCTGGCACCCAGAAAGAAGATGAACTTTAAAAGAATAAGTATAACTTTTAGAACTGAGAAATATGTTATCTCAAATTTAAAATTAAGGGCCATGTGCAATAGTCCAGCAGGTAGGGCATTTGCCTTTCACGCAGCCAACCCAGATTTGGTCCCTGGCATCCCATATCATCCCCCCAGCACTGCCTGCAGTGATTCCTGAGTGCAGAGCCAGGAGTAACCCCTGAGCATTTCTGGATGTGACCCCCATAAAAAATAAATTATTAAAATTTAAAATAGACTAAGTAGCATAAAGGATCAGCATAAGAACCATCAAACTTAAAAGCAATGTGTCTGAGGCTGGAGTGATAGCAGAGCAGGTAGGGTATTTGCCTTGCACACGGCAACCAGGCTTCAATTCCCAGCATCCCATGTGGTTCCCTGAGCATTGCCAGGAATAATTCCTGAGTGCAGAGCAAGGAGTGACCCCTGTACATCTCTGGGTGTGACCCAAAAAGCAAAAAACAAACCACCTAAACCAAAACATTGAGTCCTCATTATCAATCAACTTATCTCCTACTTTTTCTTTTCTTTTTTTCAAGGTTTTTCATTACTTCCAAATTAGGCTTCTTGTTTTTTTCATTAAATTGTCTTTAATATTACTTGGATGGTCAGTTTACTGGTCATAAATTTTTAATTTGTTTTACACTACTTTACCTTTGAGTTCACTGATTTTTTTTTCATTCTGCTGTTGAAGCTTTCTATTCTAAGTTTTAAATTGCAGCAGTTACATTCTTTATTCTCTCTGCTTGGACTTTTCTCAAGCTTATATCAGAGTTCTGATTTTATTGTCATTACCTTCCATAGAAGTCCTCATTTCAGTGCGTATCAGTAAGACAGTTGTTTTGAAGTCTTCTTCAGGTAGCTTTCTGTTGGATAACAATGGCGTGTCCTTGCTGCTCCCCCAGGGAGCTTAGTTTATTGAGTTACTCCCACAAGAGTGCCCCTGAGACATACCCAATTCCATCAAGCACTAATAATCCTATATTGACTAGAAGTATGACAAGTAGATTTACTGTCATTGTTTCAATGGATTACCAGCTGAGGAAAGGAGAAAGCAATTCACCCTAGATGGAATCCTGCCTTTGAGCAGATCTCCTAGTAATCTAGAGTGCTGAACCCTCCGATGAGATTTTGTCCTAGACAAAATCTCCTAGAACTTCCCCTGAAGGGGTGGCTTTACCTCTGTTTGTTGTTATGACAATATTCAACCCCACCTATGTGTACCCCACCCTTCATGATTTCTCTAGAACTATGCTGTAAGGAGTAAGAGGGGACTAGAAAGTCCGGGACTAGGAGGAGGACCAGATGAGGACGATGACTGGAAGGAGAGGACTATGAGACTAAGACGAGACTAGGAAGGAGATAAGAAAGGAGAGGACTTTGAGGTCTATGAGAAGACTAGAATAAGGGAACTATGATGACTGGGACTATGGCCAAAACTATGACTATGATTGTGCCATAAGGGGAGAAATTGGACTACACAGGGAGGGAGAGAGAAATCAACTGTCTACCCATCAGCCTGGAGCCCGGACCCAGTTTCTCCATCCACCGATCCTTCTTCTGTCAGTCTCCATTGTCTGTCCTGGGAAGGCCGCTCTCGGCCACCGATGGCTCTCGTCCCTGTTTGGGCATTCGTTTCTATTTTTGAAACTCGCATCTTTCATAGCTGGGTAACAGCAGGAGTACTTTCCAGTTGCTGTCTCTACCATCAATGTGTGCAAGTCTCTCCATCTCCCCTTATTTCTAGAATTCCACAAAGGCCTAAGCAGGGGCTGGTGATTCTGCTCCAGAGGCCTAGGGGGACGAACCAGCTCTCCCGCACGGATGCTCACCTGCCAGCCTTGCTCATCGCTTGCCCTGGGTCCGTCTCGTCCCTCGTCGGGACCCTGCTTTTGGGGGTGCTAGGAAGTAAGGGCAGCTGAGGCTTAGGTCCTTAGAGGAAAATATCATGTAGAGTCAAATGACTCCCAGGTTACAAAAGCATAGCATTTGCTAAGTCTTCCTGTGTCCATACAAAAGGACATGGCCCTGAATAAACTATGCAAAGGACTCAAGGAGAAGAGAAAAACAATATTCACAAGTCAACAGAACACAAAGAAAGAAGTTACAAATAAACACAGAAGAATGGGAGTACTGTGATGGGAGTAACCCAATAAACCTAAACTGTCAGAGGCTATGTTATCCTACACTAGAACACCCAGTAAAAAAATTCTGAATTCCCTGCATGATGTCTCCACCTCTACAATGCTGACAATCCTGCAACAGCACACCAGATTGGATGGGATGAAACATAGAATCAACCAATTTCAAAGAACAAAAATGGTATCACGGAAGGCTAAACTTGTAATAACATCTTAGTAATCCTTCAGACAAGGACTTAATGTCCCCATGGTGAGAATCAACAATATTCACTAATTTTCTTCTAAGGAAATCATTTTTTTAATTTTATTTTTTATTGAATCACTGAGATACAGTTACAAAGTTTTCATATTTGATCCACCACCAAACCCCCGCATACTCCCCTCCCACTCCCCCTCTACCTGTGTGGCAGACATTTTTCACTTTACTCTTTCCTTATTTTGATTACCTTTAATTTTCAACAGGGATCTCACTATCATTATTTGGAGGTTTTCCTCCAGCAGGCAGACATGTTGGATGGCAATAAAAGATTGTATGTTTTCAGTTTTTAGAAAAGGTCGCACGACCACGTTAGCAGCTGTGCAATTCGGAGCTGTCCCAGTCCCGCATCCCAGAGCAGTGTTAGTTGCTGCTCATTGTCGCCGGGGCTCAATCTGGAGAAGGTGTACCGGCTATACCTCCTCTGTCTGGATCCCTGGTGTTGCTGGCCCGCTCTCGGGTCCGGAGCATTCTCCAGCCGCGTTGCTCGCCAGAACGCCTGGCTTCTTCTCTGTAATGAAATCATTTTTGATCATTCTGTTGGCAATTTATTTTAACAAAAAAATGTTTATAAAATAAATGATTGTGGGTCTGCCACAGAGGTAGATTGAGGGGTGGTTGAGAAAATTGGTGGTTGAGACAATGGTGGAGAGAAGGTGACCACGGTCACATAATAAGGATTGGTGTTGGAATACTGAACATGTGGGGGTCCCGTCCTGTCCAGCAGGGAGGACCCTTTGTGGGGCTAAGGAGGGGACGCAGCCGAATGAACAGACGAAGAGCCAGAAGGAGAGTTTATTCTAGGGCAGTTACAGTATTTATACCTCTCTGCTGGAGGAGGTGGTATGGTATGGTGCTTGGGACCCCCATACAAACAGTCGTAAAATGCAGATCAGGCATGGGCATCAGCTAGTGAGAAACAAATGGCGGTAAGATAAGATCAATAAGATCAGTAGTGGCAACCTTGCTACAGGAATTTAAGTAAGCCTCTGTTTGATCAGAAGACAAGAGCCAAGCTCTGTAAAATGGCTCCCTACATGAACACCTGTAACACACCATCATGAACAACTTTGTAAACCAGTGTTTCAATAATATAGAGCAGGGGAAGCCGTGGCTCCGAATTTGAGCAGGCTTGAGGAGTCACCAGGAATGTGTTGTCACGAGCCTGGCACTGGCTATGGCACCATGATGGAATGCAGCTGGGGTCAACGGTCCTCATTGTCTGGCCTCTTTGATGGCACTAAGTGTGAGCATAGCTGGATACTGTTTGAGATCTTAGATGCCTGGAAAAATCTGAGCCAGCTTCGAACAGGCTTAGGTAGTACCCATGGGCTCAGGGTTGCTGGGACCCAGCATCCACTGGTCGCTTTAATCACACAGACTCAGACGGGGCCGGGACTACACTGCGTCTGGCAATAGAGTGCCCTGGTCTTTGTCAGGGAGCAAAGCCCTGATGCCCATGGACAGACAGGGGAGCACAGCAGGCGATGGACCTTAGTACGCCTGGGCGTCCCAAAGGTGCTTTCAGACTACAAGGGTTGGCTTCTACCAGAGCAGTCAGATATGGATTGTCAGGGGCCAGAGCTGTTTGTCTGCTGGGCTAAGCTCTCCTGATAATAGTCTGGGCTTGAGGGCACCAAGATGGGGCCTGCCAGTAACTCAGACCTCCTGAGACCTTGCGTGTGTAAGCACAAAAAAGGAGAGTAGCGGGCTTTATCTCTCTCCTGCCACCTGCGTTCAGTAGTCTCATGCCGCATCTCCCACCCCGGCGAGGCCGATGGCGATGAGGAAGTGAAGGAAGGAATGAGAGTCAGGGCTGGTGGGTCTCAGCTGCAGTTTATTCCATTCCCATCTCCGTTCTCCTCTGATTCTCCTCCTGCTTCTTCCTCCCCCATGCTACTTCATTCTCCTTCTCCCTCTGGATCTGGATCTCGATCTGGCTTCTCTGGATCTGGCACTGGAACCCCCAACCCACTCTTATAGCCTAGTTAAATCCCCAAGCATGAAGGTTTGGGGCTTACACATAGGTGTGGTCACAATCAATAGGGGTCAAGTTCTTTCCGTCAAGGGATGCTGCTTCTAGGACAAATTCTCTTTCAGCAGGACACCCGCCCAAGAGCAGAATCCCATGGGTGTGTTTCTCCTCTCCTTGTCCAAACTAACATATAAGAATTCATAATATTAATCATTTTGTATAGACACAGAAAGAGATACATTAAGCTCATAGAATTGCTCTCCTGGGGCCATCTCGATCTCAGACTACAGTGCTCAAGCCAGATTTTTCTTTCCTATCCTTAGTAGGGTCCTAGTCTCTTCGTTGTTTTTGGATCATGACAGCACTTGTCCATGATTGTGCTCTTAAGTTATAGTTAAGAATCGTGGAACTTTTTACACAATACCCATCAGATAAGGGGTTGATATCAATGGTATACAAAGCACTGGTTGAACTCTACAAGAAGAAAACATCCAACCCCATCAGAAAACGGGGGAAAGAAATGAACAGAAACTTTCCCAAGGAAGACATACTAATGGCCAAAAGGCACATGAAAAAGTGCTCTACATCACTAATCATCAGGAAGATGCAGATCAAAACAACCATGAGATACCACCTCACACCACAGAAACTAGCACACATCCAAAAGAACAAAAGCAATCGCTGTTGGAGAGGATTTGGGGAGAAAGGGACCCTTCTACACTGCTGGTGGGAATGCCGACTGGTTCAGCCCTTTTGGAAAACAATATGGACGATTCTCAAAAAATTAGAAATAGAGCTCCCATTTGCAGCACTGTTTACAATAGCCAGAATCTGGAAAAAAAACTGAGTGCCCTAGAACAGATGACTGGTTGAAGAAACTTTGGTACATCTATACAATGGAATACTATGCAGTTGTTAGAAAAAAGGAGGTCATGAATTTTGCATATAAGTGGATCAGCATGGAAAGTATCATGCTAAGTGAAATGAGTCAGAAAAAGAGAGACAGACATAGAAAGGTTGCACTCATCTGGGGAATATAGAATAACAGAGTAGGAGACTAACACCCAAGAATAGTAGAAATAAGTACCAGGAGGTTGACTCCATGGCTTGGAGGCTGGCCTCACATTCTGGGGAGAGGGCAACTCAGAGAGGGGATCACCAAGTATAATGCGGTCAGAGGCCATGAGGGGGAAGGGTGATGCGGGCTGAATGTAGACTAGAGACTGAACACAGTGGCCACTCAACACCTCTATTGCGAACCACAGCACCTAATTAGAGAGAGAGAACAAAAGGGAACACCCTGCCACAGTGGCAGGGTGGGGTGGGGGGAGATGGGATTGGGGAGGGTAGGAGGGATGCTGGGTTTACTGGTGGTGGAGTATGGGCACTGGTGAAGGGATGGGTTCTCAAACTTTGTATGAGGGAAACATGAGCACAAAAATGTATAAACCTGTAACTGTACCCTCACGGTGATTCACTAATTAAAAATAAATTAATTAAATAAAAAAAAAAGAATCGTGGGACTTTGGCCTGGCCCATATCGATGCCAGGGTAGCTCCCATCTTTCCCTGGGTCCTTTCAGTCTCTCATCAGGACTCTGCTTTTGGGGTGCTAGGAACTAAGGGCAACTGAGGCTTAAGTTGAGAAAGCAGACGCCGGGAATGAATAATATTCGAAGCCAATTAAATCCCAAATTACAAGAGCACAATTTGGGCAGTTTGAGTGGCTGCAGAAGCTGAAAGGGAAGATTTTGTCTGTGAGATGCAGAGACACCCAGCCTGCCGTCCTGGGGTCAGGGGACACGGAAATGCTGCTGCATCCTACTGGCCTCACGCTCCAGGTCCAAGGCAAGGTCTCGATACTCCATCCAGCACCACCCTGAACACGGCTACTTCCCCATCACCGCAGCTGCCCTCAGGGTGGAAGACTCGGGGCTTTACTGCTGTGGAACCTCCCAAGCTCCCGGGTGTCTGGTATCAGATGTTTCCAGCTCCTGGTATCTCAGGGTAAGCTCTGTCCCCATGGAAACAAGGTTTAGAGAGCAAGGTAACCTGGAAATTGTTCCCATGGCCCACTTGCGGCCGAGAGCCGGACCTCCTGCCCAGCTCACTGGGCTCTAAGGTCTGAGCCGGTGCCTGTTCGCAGACCCACAGGCATTAGGATGAGCAGAAATGTATCAGGGAGACAACAGGAAGAGGAGGGAAGAGAGCGGCATGCTCAAGCAGGTGCTGCAGAGAGCTCGGTGGGCTGCCAGCTGTGAAGCATGCAGGCGACCCAAGTTCTATCCCTGTCCCCATGCGGCCCCGCAGCACTGCTGGGGGTAACTCCTGAGTAGAGCTAGGAGGAGGCTATGGGTATAGCTGGGTTTGAGTCAAACCGGAAACAGCGAGGGGAGCAGAAAGGCCTGTGGGCTGAGCACGTGAGACCCACCTGCTGGGGTCTGGCCGTGTCTCCCTTAGGGCCCCTCCCACAGCGGGTTCCTCCTGCAGGAGAGCACTGGGGAGAGGGTCATGCAGATCACTCTCCGCTCTCACAACGTCCACTCTGCGCAATGGGGGCAGGAAGACGCAGGCTGGACCTTGGTCCCCGTCCCATCACTGACAGGGAGTTTCCCTGTCCCCACGTGCCCTGTGCTCTCACCCTCCCTTTCTTCCCTCACTGCACAGTGCAGGCTGCTGACACTCTTTGTGCCTCAGTGTGTGCCTCTGCAAAATGGGGACAAAGGTTGCAGTTTGTGCCATGTTGTATTCCCGGGACAGCAGAGACATTTGTTTGGGGGCGGTGCACAGCCAGGTTAGCAGCTGACCCGGCCTCTGGTCATGAGAGTAGCCAATAGCCTTTGTCCGGGGCTACTGGCTATGCACCAAACGCAGAACCCTGGCAGGTGTGCTGTGTGGGAGTGACACCAGAGACCCCCGGCTAGAAGCCCCGGCTGTGTGAGGCTCCGTGCGAGAAGAGGTGGGGACGGGTCGGGGAGGGAGATGGACGCTCAGGGCTGCTGAGCTCCTGACCCTTTCCAGAAGCCTAGGGAGAGGCACGTTCTGAGTCCCCCCACCCTCTCCCATTTCTCAGCCCCGTCACCCAGGACAGCCCAGACATCACCCCTCAGAGCCTGCTGTGGTGTAAGGAAGTCCACCTTGGGGTTCCTCCTCCGACCCAGGAGAGGACTATTCCGAGCCGTGGTCTGCCGCAGTGCTCGTCCAGGGCACTGGCGGCCTGAGAGCGGAAGCAGTTCACATGGGAGCGCAGTGGGCCAGGATGAGGGAGCATGCTGGCGTCCTCCTTTCCACAGGGACACACGACACTCAGTGCACCTCCGAAATCTCCCGTGAAGGGTGCAGCAATTGTGCGCGGAGCCACCTTATTTTATAGCATAATTTGTCACCACATACTCATCTCACCCCAGAAACTATAAAACCAAGCTCCCGGAAGAGAGGGCACAGTCTCTTGCCCCTGCGCCTGGTTGTCTTCACCGGGCCCCTCGGAGGGGATGGGTTGCGTTTCCCTCCCCCACCACCCCGAGCAGAGCCTCGACAGTTGAGGACTTCCGGAACCCAGCCACGGCCATGCGCAGAGCCACTGTCCACACGTTCAAGCGAGCCTCACGCATGGGGGAGCTGTTGGAGGAACCCAGGTGTGCGGGACCAGGGGCCGAGATCTCCAAAGCTACTCGGATCGGGACTGGGTCTCTCCAACCCAGTTTCCCCATTTTCCAGTAGCTAGGCAGTCACACCCAGACACTGCCCCCAGAGCCATGTAATCCCATCAACAGCCAACATCAAGAGACTATAAAACCAAGCTCTGAGAAGCACGCAATCGCAATGTGGCTGTGAAACATCTAATAGCCTAGTTCTCCCTCATGGACAACCTGACAAGCTACCGAGAGTCTATGGCCTACTTGGGAGAGCCTGGCAAGCTCCCGTTGGCGTATTTATATCCAAATTACAGCAACAGATATATGCATGCCTCTCGGAGAACCTGGCAAGCTACAGAGTATCCTGCCCGCACAGCAGAGCCTGGCAAGATACCCGTGGCGTATTCGATATGCCAAAAACAGTAACAATAGGTCTCATTCCCCTGACCCTGAAGGAACCTCCAATCATTGGGAAAGATGCGTAAGGAGAGGCTGCTAAGTGTAATAGAGACGTTACTGTGCCCGCTTGAGTAAATCAATGAACAACGGAATGACAGTGATACAGTGATAACAAATCTTACTATTGAAAGTCAGAAGTGCATGATTTTTCAAAAGAATGAATCAACACTTATAATGGTTCCATCCCACATAGTTGCAGAACCACCTTAAAGATTGGTATCTAATCTGTGACTGTGCCCTAAGTGCTGACCCTTCCAGGGCCAGCCACCCACTGTGGGGGACAATGGGTTATGGGGAGGAAGTGATGGAGGAGGACCAAGAGGGCCGGGCTGAGTCCCAGAAAACAAGACAAAGGCCTTGGGAAGGGGAGGAGGAGGAGCACACGTCACATCCCCATCCCCAAGCAAGAGAAGGACGCGAGCCTGAGCCAGGGACAAGGGACAGGGCTCAGAGCACCGAGACATCCCAGGGCTGCCTCTGGCCAGCTCAGCAGGACTCTCCCAACAGCTGGGCTGGGGGAGGGACTCCTGGCAGGAGGCTGGGCCGTGCACCCGTGCTCCTCGCCTGGCTGTTGCTCCCTCCACAGAAGCTCCTGCTCCTGCTCTCCATCTCAGTGGCTGCATTTCCGTGCATGGGCACCGCCCTCCTCCTCACCCTGGGCTGCAGGAAAGCCTGGGGCAGCACCAGCCACGGGGACCCTGTGCCCGGCTCAGAACAGACTCCCAGGAATCAGCACCAACAGGCTTACCCCAATTGAAGGTTCAAGGATTATCACCCCCACTCTACCAACAAGAGCACAGAGGTCCTGAGGTGAACTGACCAGGATTCCCCAAGCTCCTGACGTGATGTGGTTGATAAGAGGTATCTTTCAGGGCCAGAGAGATTAGGCAGCGGGTCAGGCGCTTGCCTTGAGCAACTGAACCAGATTCCATCTCTGGCATCACATAGGATCCCCTGAGCCCACTAGAAGGGATTGATCCCTTAGTGGGGAGCCAGGAGGAAGCCATGAGCATTTCTGGCCGTGGGCCACAAAGAAAAACTCAAAAATAATTTTTTGTTGTTTTTTTGCTATTTGGGTCACAGCCAGCGATGCTCAGGGGTCACTCCTGACTCTGCACTCAGGGATCACCCTTGGTGGTGCTTTGGGGACCATACGGGATGCTGGGAATCGAATCGAACCCGGGTCGGCCACGTGCAAGGCAAACGCCCTACCTGCTGGGCTATCGCTCCAGCCCCTCAAAATCAAAATAAAACCAAACAAAGAAGGAAAGAGAAATGAATCCTAGGACCACTCAAATGATCTCAAAGCCAAAAACTATATTTCCCTTTTACTTGGCTTTCTTCCATGATTTCCGGCTCACAGATTCCAAATGAGACTTTGAACCTTTGGGATTTCCATAAGGATCAGAGCAACAGAAACCTCTGCTGTTCTCTTTCCTTGTTCTCTGATTATCTCGGCTCTTGGAAACAGTCACACAGCCATCCGAGTGCAGTGACTGCCAGGGTTTCCCTAAGAGCCCTGAGACCACAACCCTACTGGCTGCCAGAGGCACCTTGGAAGTAGAGAGTTACAGCTTCCACTTCCGGCCCTACCAGGGCATGGGAGAAGCACAGGAAGTTGAGTCTCTCCTAAGTGGGGGTGAGTTCATAGGTCATGCCTTGTGGCCCCAAAATAAAGTATTTTGAGACTGTTTAGGTTTGGGAGCCAGAATACTTCCAATTTTGGGGGTGTGTGGGGTGGCTCTAGGGGTATGTATCATACCCAGCAGTTCTCAGGGCTTCTTCCTGGCTCTAGGCTCAGGGCTCACTCCTGGCAGAGCTCTGGAGACCATGTGGGGATCAGATCTGGGTCAGCGGCATGCAAAGCAAGTGCCCTTTCTGCTGTACTAAGGTTCTGCCCTAAACCCTTCCACTTCTTTCTCTGCTGAGCCCCAAACTCTGTGAAGACCAGTGCTACTGTAACCGCAATCTCACCATCTCTCTCTCTTCATCTGGCTGTCGCTCCCTATGCTTTAGCAGCCTTGGTAGCCATCTGATTGGCTTCCTGAATCCCGGGAGCCAATTCAGTCAATCACACGTGTCCATCGAGGCAGTGTTCAGGGGTCAAGTTAGGGACCTGCAGGTCCAAAGCAACAATCAAAGTCCCAAAGGGATGATGGTTTGGTGGTCCTGGACCTTTTTCTGGGGAGCCTGAGGCTGGCTCTCAGGAGATGGTCTCAGCGTTGATTCCCTGGAGGCTGTGCCAGTGCCTGAGGACTGTGTGTTGTGAGGAGAAGCCTCCACACCTACCCGAGGCTCTGGCTCCAGGAACCTTTTAGCACTCGTGCCTCTCCCCTGAGTTTGCTGGACGGGCAGGCTTAGGGGTTCATACACCCCCAACAATTAGTTCTCTTCAGAGCCTTAAGTTAGCTTCCGAGAAACAATTCAGCTATGTTGCTTAGAATTGGGTTTTCTGAGACCCAAGAGCCAGTACCAGAGTCAAAACTCGTTTTGTTTTGCATATGACTGACCACTGTTTCACCCCTGCACCTTCCATGCCCGTGACTGACCACTGCTTGACCCCGACACATTTCATGCCCCATGTTCTGCCAGGAGTGACTCCTGAGAATAGTCAGATAAGCCCTGAACACTGCTGAGAGTGGCAACAGAACAATTTTTATTTATTTACTTTATTTTTTTGCTTTTTGAGTCACACCACAAACCAAAAACACCAAAATCCACTGCTCAGGGGTTATTCCTGGCTCTTCATTGAGGAATGACTCCTGCGTGTTCAGGGAACAATATGAGCTGCTGGGAATCGAACTCTGGATGGCCCTGTGAAAGGCAAATGCCCTACCCACTGTGTAATCACTGCAGCCTCCAAAAGAATTTTTAAATTTGATAAAAATAAATAAGTAAAATTGGACATTCTACATACATCTGGAATCTTATGTTTTACCATCTTTTTAGTCAAGACACCTTGTCACGATGGCTTCCACGTAGGGTTCAGGGTACCACAGACTCTGCTCAAAGATTCACAGCTGCACCCATGATGGTTGGATGCTCTGACAGTATCAGGGGTAATACTGGGGTGCAGACATGGGCCAGGCACATAGAAGCCTTAGCCCTGCACTATCTCTCCAGGCCCTCTTTAAGAATAAGTGTATCTTAAAGATACACTTGTACCTTTAAGTGCATCTTTACAAGATACACTTGGGCAAGTGTCTCTAAAAGACTTTTCTCCTTAGTGATATTTTTTCTTAAGGACTGCTTTGGCTTCCAAATGGTTTCCTAAGACACTCAGAATTTACATATTAGAAATGTTGAAGTCTTGAGCAATGGTTCTAGGCAGACACATAGTATGCTGCAGAGGATTCACGAGGCAACATCTCCTGACGGCCTCTAGCCGTGTTCTGCTGTGGGGCTGTCCCACAGGCCCAGGACACGCTTCATTAGCCATGTCACCTTGTCATCTGTCTGCTGACGAGAGGACCGGAGAGCAGGAGCAGTTCAGAGCTCTACTGAGCCTCAATCAGGTTGATTTATGAATTCAAAACTCCAAAAGTAGAAACGCATTCTAAAATTCATCTCTATGTTTTGGACAAGGCATCGAGGCCAAGCATTTGCCTCGCCTAGTGAATTCCTGGGTTCACTTCTAAACACAAACACACCCTCCCACAATTTATACACACTTTGCTTTCCAAGTGAAGTGAAATATTTGTCTTATTTCACAGTTGACTTTCTTGGAATGCCAGAAAAACAACCTATCCATACACTTTATGCACTGTAAGGATAAGTATTATTTATCTTATTAATATAATAATTATTATAAATATTCTTTCTTATTATCGTTATTTGGAGCATGTGTATATGTATGTGACTATGTACATGGTGTATATATGTGGGTATAAAATGATTTCTCATTGTGTCCTTCCAAATTGTCTCATCAGGCAGATGTGACACATTGGAATATGGAACGGAATTGTCAGCAACCTGAATTTTGTTTTTATGGTTGTGATGTCAGTGTGCTACATGCCAGCTGTTGGGTGACCTCTTTACCCTACGTTCGCTCCCTAGACATTCTGGCTGCTGGATGCTCCCTTGGGAGGGGGCAGGAAGGTGCTTCCCAACCAGCCCTGCTCTCTTCTCCTTCAGGGTCCCTGTGTCAAAAGGAAATGCAGCCCCTCTCCCGATTTCTGGGACAGGGGAAACTTGGGGAAGGTTCCTCTCTCAACTAGACCATTCTCTTTGCAGGCAAGACTGAATCCCACATTTCTAGTGACCTCTGTGCCCTGGAGGTAAGGCCCCCTGTGCTGAGGAAGAAGCACCCCCCAGCCGTGAGGGAGCCTCAGCTCTCCTGGGTGCCTTTGCTCTTGAGCCCTTTATTCTGCTGACCAGGACTGGTTTGTTTGTTTCTTTGCTTATTGGGTCACACCCTGCAGTGCTCAGGAGTTACTTCTGGCTTTGTACTCGGGGATTGCTCCTGGCAGGACTTGAAGGACCATAGAAGATGCCGGGGATTGACACTGTTCGGCCACATGCAAGGCAAGCACCCTGCCTTCTGTACTATCAGTCTGGTTCCTCCTTCTGACCTTGAGGGCCTGCGGTTACTCTTGTTTTCCTGATCTCCTGGGCTCTCTTCTGCCCTGCTGCCCACCCGAACATCCCCACCCAAACCTCACAACCCCTGCTTTGACCTTGGCCATGGAAGGAAGGGAAGTATGGGGGGTCATGAGCCATCTGTGGGTCCTCATATCTGACACTAGATTCTGGATCACCCAGGAAGGGTAGCAGTGAGCTGGTTGGGGTGGGGGACTGAACACGACTAAGCGCCTTGTCTGCAACAACAGTACCCTCTTCACTTAGTGCCTAGCAGGAGGACAGAAACAGGGAGGAGCAGCTCAGCTTCACCCAAAGGGGCTGGGGGCCAGGGAAGCCATTTCTTTCCTGCTTAAAACCTTCACCAGAGGACGATGCTGCAGAGACTGCATCTGACCCGCTTGAGGTTATACCAGAAGATAGCCCGCAGATACCGCGAACAAGCGCCAGAGCTTACCCAGCAATGAGAACAGCCCCAGTGCTCAGGGGAATGCACACAGGACAAAGCAGAGCCTTCCTGACAGTGGTGTCCACCTAAGGTTCCTGTGCAGGAAGGAAGTTTCAGAAACCAAGGAGATGAAGGAAGTTTCTGGATAGTATCTGCACATCCACTGCCCTGTGATGATGAGACGGCTGCTACTGGTGTGGGTGCCGAGTGTGTGGGGACGGCCAGGGAGGGACATAGTGTCACTAGGAAATTGCAATACGACACATTCTTTCGATCAATTGTTTTAATACTAAACTAACTCAATGTTACTAACAAATACAATATAGTTGAGATTCTTTAAACATAAGTAGAACTGAAGGATATGTCGTAGTAAGGGTGGACAGTGGCTTCCAGTGAAGCTCCTTCCCGGCGGAGGTGGTGGTAGAACGCCTCAAGCGGGGGCTCCCGCTGGAAGGACAGGACGAAGCTGGGGACAGAGAGGCAGCGCTTGGCGACGGAAGCCACAGTAGCATGGTCCCTCCCAGGCTCAGGGGATCAGAAGGGCCCAGGCTGCAAATCAATCTGGACTGTGGGTGCAGGGACACGACGCAGATGTTCCAGGGACCGGAACCCGGGCCCTCCCCAATCCAGGCCAGTCCCTCCCACCTTTCCTCCTTCGTGATCAGCTCCAGGTCCTGGAACCAGGTGAGAAACTGCTCATGGGGCTGCAGGCGGTAGTTCTCTGCGACCTGCTGGAGCCGAACGATCTCCCGGAAAATCTTAGCTTCCTGGGACATTGCAAAGGAAGGAAGGAAAAGGCCTGAGTGGGCTGCGGCGCTGAGCAGGCCAGGGCTGCCAAAAAGCCGACTAGGAGAATTTCCACAGGGATCCCCCCTTCAATCGGCCCATCAGCATCTCCACTTGTCTGAGATCAGAAAACACCCCTCCACCAGGAAGTTCTCCTTGATAATCTCTGTCCCCCATGCTCATGTATGGGTTTCCATTGTTTCATTCTCCTACTGTGAGTGTCAGGCCAGAGGGACAGAGACAAGGAGGATCCGAGAGAGGGCCAGGGGACAGGGAAGTCCGGTCCCCTCCTCTGTTCCCCTGCAGAGTCGCACTGCTCACCTTTCTTAATTTCTCCTTGTTGATCACCTCCCCCTGGAAGCAAACAGCCAAGTACATGAGAAAGGGCCTCTGGGGGACCCTGTGCCAGGCTCTGAGCTCAAAGGACGGGGCTGGGTGTCAGGTACGCCAACCCCTCCACCCTGTGACATACTGGAGTGTCCAGCGAGGACAAGCATCTTGTCCCTAAGGTGGATGCTGAGGTCCCTCTGCCCCACGCCTCTTGCTGAGGGAGAGGTTGGGGATGACCCCGACCTCAGGTGGTTCTGCACCAGGGGCTCTGCTGATCCCTGGGAACTGGGTGACGAGGCCTGAGTGCCCCGTGCTGCTCCTGCCTCAGGTGTCGGGCCCAGCGCCAGCGGAGTTTCCCTCAGGGCTCTGCCCAGGGCTGAGGTGCAGGGGGGTGTCGGCTCCACCACGCCCAGCCCCCAGCTCACTCACCACAAAATCCTCCATTTCTCTCTCCAGACTCTCCAGCTCCTGGAGGATGGGCGCCAGGAAGGGGACCACACCCTGTGCCGAAGGGGCCGTTAGAAAGGGACCCTGCAATGGGGGTCCCCAGGATACCCCCAAGCCTCAGCCTCCCACTGCCAGGCTCTAGGTGAGCAGGAGACCCTCCAGGGCCTCCCGATGTCCTCCTCCTTGCACGGCAGAGAGCCCTCCCGTGGGTCCCAGGGTCCCAGCCCTCTCCCAAGCTCCCCCACCCACCCTCCAAGCACCAGATCTGCCGCCGCCCACTCTGTCCTGGCTCGGGACTGGGTCAGCCTGAGGCAAGGCCGGGGCCCGGACTTCATGCTGAGGGAAGACCCCTGTGGGGGCCACCCCTCTGTCCCTGGGTCCCGCACACGCCCCTCACCTGGCACCTCCCGAGGTTCCTCAGGCAGGACACAATGCTGCAGCACTGCTCCTAATGGGGAAGAGCACCCGACCCTGAGCCTCTGTGCCTGCACGCCCAGCCCCCACTCTCCTCCCTCAGGCCCTGACTGAGGAACAGGGACATCAGAGCCTGTAGCCCCCACCCAGAGCAGCAGCTCCAGGTAGATGCCCCCAGGGCCTCCTACCCTCACAGTCCCAAACAGGCCTCGACCCAACCCACACACCTGCTGTGCCCATACAGAGAAGACAGGAATGTCACAGAAACCTGTCCAGCACCCGCCCCTCCCCCCTTCCTCCATGCAGGCCTCCAGCCTGCAGACTACCTGTGGGACCTTGCAGCGTCTATGTTTCCGGGCCTGTCTGCACAGGGCCTTCAGCTTCCTCCTGCTCCACCTAGGGAGGGAGCACATTTGTCCTGAGGGAGCCGTCCCTGCATCCCTGGTGCCCCACTCAGCTGCGGGAAGCCAGAGTCCCGCTCCCTGCCCATCGCCTGGCCCCCAGGCTGCTGTCCCCAGGGGTCTCAGCTCACTGAGGGGCTCTGCAGACAGAGCCCCCAGAGCGCAGCGCTGGGGGCACCCACCAGGACACTTGGCCCCAGGTCTGCCGGAGTCGGCTGATGACAGGGTTCTGCAGGACACTGATGATGGCATAGGTGGACGCCCAGTTGCGGAGGCGCTGGCACTCCTGGGAGACAAGAGCAGGGGACAGGGCAGCTGGAGTCTGAGCTCCCTGCAGGACTCGGTGCAAAGCCTCATATGGGGGACCCTGAGAGTCTGGGGTCCACAGGGGACACAGAGATCCCCAAGGAAACCCCGGGAGAGCGTGTGCATGACTCGAGGAAGGAGCAGGTAGGATGATGGGCCCCCACTGGGACGGCCCCAGGACACCATCTCTGCAGGAAACGCCCGCGGTCCTCACAACAGGAGACCATCTTCCCTCCTGAGCTTCACAGGAGAACAGGCAGCTCCAACTCCACGGGGACCCCAACATATCCAGGCCCCCAGGACCCAGTGCCCAGAAATCCACAGGGACCCTGACCCAACATACCCAGTTACCAGAAGCCAGTGCCCCCAACTCCATAGGGACCCCCGTCTTCAACATACGGGTCCACCAGGACCCAGTGTCCCCAACTCCATAGGGACTCCGCCCCCACATACCTGGGTCCCCAGGATACAGTGCCCTCAACTCCTCAGGGACCCAGCCACCACATACCTGGACCCCCAGGACCCAGAGACCCCAACTCCACAGGGACCCCCCAGCATACCTGGGCCACCAGGATCCAGTATTCCAGCATCCGTGCCCCCGCAGGCAGGCTCTGTTCCCTGAGGCATGTGGTGAGGACACAGTTGGCCACAGTCATGTACTGGCTCTCGATGGCCCGCACAGTGTGGCACAAAGGTTTGTAGCCCGGCTTGTCCCTCTTAGACCAGAGGGCCCCCCGGCAGTGGTACGGCACCAGCTCCAGGAACAGCTCCTAGGGAGAGGGACGGGCTCAGCCTCGGCCACCCCAGGAGACAAGATAGAGGACAGGGCCCGTCCCAATCGGGCCTGTGGGCTGTGCTGGGCACTGAGGGGCTCTGGACCCCGGAACCCAGACTGATGCGGGGTGCAGGCACAAGGCTCCTCTGCCTGCTTCTGGGGCCCTACCAGGCTCAGGGCCTCCCCGGCTCCCCTCTCTGCGCCCCTCAGAGAAACATTCCTCTGTGGCAGGTGCTGGAGTTGGTTCCAGCATCCCCCTGGAAGGGGACGGCCCTGAGGGGCCTCATGAAGGAGTCCAGGCTGCTCAGACCACAGCAGACACTCGGAGCCCCAAAACTAGTCTCCACACCACAAGAACCCCCTCCCACCACTGCTCTCTGTCGAGCTCACGGACACGCACTCCTCCCCGTGCCTCCACTGCCATCAGCCATCTCGGCCATCCCGGGACAGTGCAGGATCAGGGAGTGGGCACAGAGGGTGTGTATGGGCCAGGAGGGCCGCTGCGTGCAGAGGTGCCCGGGAATGGGAGGTGTGGGCGACGCTGACTCTCACCTTGTCCATGAGTGTCAGCTGCTCAGCCACCAGCCAGGCAGGGAACGTGCTGATGGAGACCTGCTTGTTCCCCGGCTCCTCCAAGGGCCCGCTGCTGGGGCAGGAAGGCTCAGGGCCGTCAGCTGCCTTGCTGGCCCGGCTGGCAGCTGCCCACGAGCTGGCATCATGCGTGTCTCCGGGCCCGGCGTCCTCCAGCACTACCCGTAGTGCTGTGGCCACAGCTGAGGCTTCGAGAGGCTCCGGGTCTGGGGCATCCCGTGGAGGCAGGCCCAGCTGCTCAGGTGGTTCTGGGACAACTGCTGGGGCTGGAGCAACGTCTGAAGAGAATGGCCCTGCCTCAGAGTCCCGCCAAGCCACAACAAGAAACAGCAGAGCCCTGTCCCCAGACCACGACATGCAGGAGCCCGGCCACCCCAGAGGGCAGGGCCTTTACCCTGAGCCTCGATCAGTGCGGTCAGAAGTTCCTTCCTCAGATGAACTTGGAGGCCACAGTCAGAGAAATGCACCAGAATGCAGCCCAGCATCGATTGCATGGGGACACAGCACAGCCACTCAGCACAGCGCTTAGGGCAGAACGCTGACATGGGACTCAGGGCACTGGGGAGAGTGCAGGGAGCAGAGTCAGGACCCTGGAAGTGCCTCCCCTGCTCCCACAGAAGGTCCCCTCACCTGGAGCCCAGCTGAGCCATCATGTCACTGAGAATATCCAACAGAGAACCTGTGAGTGGTTCTCCCAACCCCCAAGGCTGTGAGAATGACCTTCCCCACCTGGGCCTGTCCTGGGCTGCTGGGAATTCTAGAGCACCTGCTGGGCCTGTCAGCTTCTGAGGCCCAGGGATGCTGAGCAGGAGGGGGTGAGAGGAGGCCAGACGAGGGCAGTGGGACAGGGAGTGTGGGCCACTCAGGGAGACTCCAGCCCAATCAGCTGTTTCCTGAGCCCTGGGACCCCTCTTCAGCTCTTTGTGATACAGGGACCCTGGCAGGGAGGTTCCCTGTTGGGGAAATGATGCCTGAGCTCCGGCTCTGCCCACACCCAGAACCCAAAACAGCCCGTGTTGCCCCTCTGAAAGGGGGACCCTGGACCACTCACCGCTTCAGTGCGTCTCCGTAGCTGAGAACCTGCTCCAAGTACGGGAGGAGGCATCCAGACCTAGGGGAAGCAGGACAGTGCCCATGGAGTGCTCTGAACACACGGCACGATCCTGAGGCTCAGACCAGGACTCAGTCCCAGGGAGTCGTTCTACTCTCGCGTGACAATGTTGTGTAGAGAAATGCTGCATGACCAGGTGCTATTTGACGTATGGAAAAACACCCCACCAAACCCTTCTCCTGTCCCGGGGAGCTGGGACACCTGTGTGCCCCCAGATACATCTAATCGCCCACAGCAGCACCAACAGGAAGACCAGGGCATGAGTGGACAGAAATGCTTTGGAGTTCGGAGGGGGATTCCTGTGCATGTACTTTGGGAGTCCCAAGCCACAGGCTCTGAGTGTTGCGGCTGCTGTTCCATGGGCAGGAACAAGAATGAACAGGAAGCTCATGGCCAGGAGACCAGGCAGCAGCCCAGCACTGTCATGACCCATCCCATGTGCTCCTCCAGGACCTTGCGTGATTCTCTCCACACTGTGTTCAGAAGAACCAACAGAAGCCCAGAGAGGCCCTGGCTCCTTCTGAGCACCCCAGGCGGGGAGGCAGGCGAGGCCCAGGAGCTGGCGGGGCGGCTCTCACCAGCACAGCATCTGCTGCAGGATCCGCGTGGGAATGGGGAAGGCCAGGCCGGTAGGAAGGATGTTGGCAACAGAGGAGAATTTCCGCCCTGGGGAAGTTGACATCAGGGAGACCAACATCTCCACAGTTCTTTCGCTGAGGGTCAGCATCGTGCAGGCCTCATCCGGAGATCTCGGACACACAGGCTCCTCCTGCTGGTGGGCAGGGGGTGCAAGGCGGTCAGTGAGTTCCCCAGGGAGCAGGTGCCAAGGGTCTAGAGCTCAGAACTTGGGGAAACCAGCTCTTGGGGGCAGAAACAGGAGCGCCCACATGTGCGAGGAATCGGACTGCCCTTCTGACCAATGAAGTTTGCTGTTGTCAGTTGGGGCCATTCACAGGCCAGAGGACACTCACGGCCCAGAGGGTCTCCAGGAACCCACCCCCTGCAGAGGGACAGGAGGGGGCAGCTGGGCAGTTCCCTCCCATCAGGAGAGAACCTCCTGCAGCTGCTCTCAGGACCTGCCTCCTCTTCAGTTTGTTCTGTCCCTGGTAAGGGGCTGGGGAGCCCTGCTGAGGGGCCTCAGAGATGTGGCAGATCCCTTACCAGGTCTCCCCCCTGCTCTCTGGGCCCCTCGTGTGAGGCCCTGTGCCCAGTGGCCAGTGTGTTCCAATACTTCCCTAGTGGAGAGAGCTGGCATGTGCCACCAAATCTCCTCTCCAGGAGGCCCTGGGAGCATCCCACAAACTCTGTCCCTGGCCAGTAGGAGGCGGGGCCTCACCTGCCTTACACCTGTGCTGGGGAAAACTCGGACCCAGACCGCAGCTAGCAGCCACAGGAAAGCCCTGCAGTGCTGCTGAGATGCTCAGGAGCTGATGCCACCTGAGGTCTCCCTGCTGTGTGGGCTGAGTCCTGTCCCCACGTGTCCTGAGGGAGTGTAGGGACGCATCCAACACAGCTCCTTACTCAGGGCCTCCTTCCCCGGGGATGCGTGCAAGGAATGGCAGTTTCAGGGAAACGGACACCGCAGCCTCTGCTCCTTCTCTCTCTAACCCCCAACCTGAGCTGCTTCCTGCCTTGAGAGTCAGCCAGACAGGGGACCTGTCTGAGCCCCGTGTCCCTGGGCCATGAGGACAAGGTCACACAGCAGCAGTGCAGACACACAGTGTGACTGAGGGGAATGTGGGCGTGGCCCTCTGGGTCAGCTCCTTGTTCTGAAGTGGGTGGGGATGGACTTTCAGTGACCCTGTGCCAGAGGAGCATTGGGGATTGGATCACTCTGAGATGGGCCATGGAAAACCACGTGAGGACATCATGGAAGAGTCACAGGTGTCTTGGGCTGGGGTCTGGGCTCTGCACCCACCTCCCCATCTCAGACCTTGATTGTGGGACCCCTGTCACCTGTGTCGGGCACTGGCTATTTCTGCAGACATGCGGTCCCGGGCTCCTGTCCTGGCAGGTAGAACAGCTGCTTCCCACCAGGGGCTCCACTGGGATGTCCCGAGCTGAACTCTGTAACACAGTGTCTGTCACCCTCGGGAAGGTCCTGACATGGGTGCCCCCTTGAAGAATCTCTTTGGTCCAACAGTGGAATATCATCTCTCACCACAGAGACTGCACACAGCGAAAGGAAGAAGAACCACCAGTGCTGGCACAGATGCAGGGAGAAAGGGGCTCTTATTCACTGTCGGTGGGAAGACCGACTGGCGAAGCCCTTCAGGAAAACAGTATGGCCATTCCGCCCCAACCTCCAAATTAGAAATTGACTTTCCATAGGACCCAGCAATGCCACTTCTGGGAATATACCCCAGACTAAATTAGCACAGAGCTGAAACGTCATCTGCACTTCTATGTTCATTGCAGCACTAATCACAGTAGCCTGAATCTGGAAACAGCCCCAGTGTCAAGAACAGAGAACTGAATAAGGAAATTATGGTACATCTACACAATGGAACACTACACAGCCACCAGGAAAAATGTCATGAAATTCACTTAGTATGACACTCGTTCCCAAGGATATTGGAAACAGGGCCAGGAGGAATGGTCCACAAATTTGGGGAGAGAGAGGAGGGGTAGTTAGGATAGAGAAGGACCACTATGATAAAGGTATTTAATCATGAATAAGAACTGAGTGCTGAAAGTAGGTAACGGAAAAAACATGATAACCTCTCAGTACCTGTACTGCAGTCTATAATGGTCAGAAGGAGAGAGAGAGAGAGAGAGAGAGAGAGAGAGAGAGAGAAGAGAGGGGAAAAGAGACAGAGAGAGGAATAGAAAGAAAGAGGAGAAAAGTTTTTGCCATAGATGTAGATGTGGGGTGAGTGTGGTGGGAGGGAAACTGGGAACGTTGCTGGTGGGAAATATACACTGTTGAAGGAACGGATGTTGGAACATGTATGACTGTAACCCAACCAAGAACAACTTTGAGGGGCTAGAGCAATAGCACAGCGGGTAAGGTGTTTGCCTTGCACGCGGCCGACCCGGGTTCGATTCCCAGCATCTCATATGGTCCACTGAGCACCGACAGGAGTATTTTCTGAGTGTATGAGCCAGGAGTAACCCCTGTGCAGAGCCAGGTGTTTCCCAAAAAGAAAAAAAAAGAACAACTATGAAACTGAGTGTCTCATGGTGATTCCATTTTGTAAAAACTCTGTTTTGTCAAGAAGAGTCCATGACACACACCAGCCTTCCCTCACGAGGCAGCTGCTCCTTCCCATAAGAACATGACTCACTTCGGTCAGACACCCTTGGACCATACCCACAACTCACACAATCAAATTTTATTCACAGACACACACACGAACACACACACACAGGAACAGGGATGTGAGTCCACTGAGGTGCATCACAACTCTGAACTGTTGACCCTGTTGGCCCGGATTACCCTTGAGTTCCTCCTCACCTGGGACAGGTGTTGCGGGTGGGGTGGAGCCCTCCTCCACAGTCTGCAGGGACAGCGATCACCCTCACTCTGGGCTCGCCTCGGTCCAGAGCTTCTGAACACGGGGAGAAAATGGGAAAACATGTCTATTGCTTCTCAATACAAGTGAACTAGACAGTCACTTTCTCGAGAATGAGCTCACAGGGGAACCAGGGTTCTATGGCAGTTGGGGATGGTCACCAGGGAAGTGAGGTCATTTTCCAGAGTTCTATGAGCTCTTGAATTCCTTCCAACTGACCAAATGCCCTCCCCTACTATGGCACCCACTGACTGAACCAAGGAGTTGAGAGCTTTCCCCAACTATCTGGAAATAGAACGTGGGTCCTAACTCTGAGGATTCAGTTGAACTGGATTTTTCATGTCTCCCCTGTCCAGACTCCTGGGCCCTGGACTCAGACTTGTGTCCTCCATCCCACAGGCCTGGGAATCCTCTCCCCTCTCTGGCTCCCTGCCCTCTGCAGAAGCAAATGATACTGAAGGTTGGGACAGGCTGTCAGGCTCAGAGAGTTTGGGCCTGTGAATGAGTCAAGGGCTACTGGTGTCCCCCATAACCCTCAAACTCAGCCCCCTGTCAGGTCATGACTTCTTCCCTCTCTTCAGCTACAGTGGAGGCAACTGTCTGTCAGAGTGTCCAGGACCCCGGTGTCCTACTCATCTCTCCTCATTCTGCTCTAGAAGCATCACACTAATTTCCACAGCAAACTGCCATCCCTGAAAGTGCCCTTCCCTCCAAAAATAGGCCATAATGCCCAAGGAACTTGGCCCACTGAGTGGCCATGCACAGGGCCCTGTGTCTGGGAACCACCTGCAGGGGCTGCATTCCCGGATGGGCTACAGGCACAAGAGTCTCCAGATATCCACCCAGAGGGTGGGAGCCGAGGTCTGGCTGTCCTCTATTGGGATATGACTCAGCCATCCCTCCTTTATGGACACCTATCTCTCTTGCCCTCAAACACCCTCCGTCCCTGTATCTTGCTTGATCAGGAGCTTCTTCTTAGGTTGAGACTCTCCAAGCCAACAGAGATGGCCCTGCAAGGGCACCTGCTCGGAAGTTGCTGTGCAGTCTTGGGTGAGAGGCAGGTTTCCAGTGGGAGGCAGAGACACTCCCTTGCTAACTGCATCCAAAATGGGAGCCATGTTCGTTGCCATTGTAAGGGTGTCTGTGACAATACCCATGATCTGGAGGCAAACATTGGCTGGTGCCCAAGTCAATGTGAATCTGTGGTACATACAGAGTCATACCTGTCAGCTCCTAAAGAAAGGTGACTATCTACCTATCTCTAACTCTAACCCTACCCACGCTCCTACCCCACCCTTAACCCTATTTATAACCCTCTCTGAACCATACCTGAAACCTATACCTAGACTAACCCTACTTGAATCCTATTCAACTTAACCCTAATGCCCTAACCCTAACCTAACTCCAACCCCAACCTCAACTCACCTCTAACTCTAACCACAACCGCACCCCCTACCCTCGTCCTAACCCCTAACCCTAAACACATTTCTACCCTAACCTAACCAAGTCATAACCCTAAACAAAATACCTCAATAAACTAGGAGTACTCAGAACTGAGGCAGTGGATCCCTGCTGAAGCAGAGTAAGCAAAACTCCACGGGTGAGTGTTGTCTGGAGATTTGTTAATCGGGGTAAGAATGGGGCAAGGGGGCTAGAGATAGAACAGCGGGTAGGGTGTTTGCCTTGCACACGGCTAACCTGGTTTCGATTCCCAGCATCCCATATGGTCCCCGAGCACTGCTGTGAGAAATTCCTGAGTGCATGAGCCTGAAGTAACCCCTGTGCATGACCATTGGGACCCAAAAACTAAAAAAAAAAGAAAACTGAGGCAAAGTGCTTCTTAACATGGGGAGTATATTCAACTCCTACAAGCATTGATGCATATAATGGATATATCAGGATTAAAAATGAAAAGGAAGACTTCCTGAAATTATTTCAGGCTTTGGGCAGCATGATCCCTGGCTATCCTCCAAGGAACGTTACATTCCAAACAATGGAAGAAAATGATCTGAGAACTTGTTTGATCTTAGAACTGATCTTAGAACTGAAAGAAGTGCAAAAAAAGGGGGCATCCTACCTGATTCTGGGTGGTCCCTTTGTTACTTGGTCCTAGCTGCTTTCAAATCATTAGAATTGGAAGGGCACAGAAAAAGGATGAAAGGAAAGCAAGGAAAAGAAATTAGAACAGTTCTGAGGAGAAACCATCTGAGGAGGAAGAGGAGGCTAATTGCCCTTTTCTCCTTGTTCCTGTTTAAAAGGTAAAACCTCCACTCCCCCCAAACCTTCACAAGGATTCCTTAGAAAATGGGGAAAAACCTAGTGTGAGAGAAAGGAAAGAGAGTAAGGAATGGCCTTGACCTCCCAGATCACCTGCTCTCTCTCAGCTCCATCAGAAGAACAGAGTAGTGGCAGAAGCCAGCTTGCCAATCTTATCTAGAATTCAGCAAGGAATTTGGCATTCTCACTTAGGAGAGACTATGCATGCATATTTGTACCCTGGATCTTGTCATATTCCTGTCACTGAAAATAAAAAATTCCCATAAGGGGAGGGCAAATACATACACACTTCTTTCCTGTTGAGACTTTCAAAGAATGAAACCACGCTGGTATGCAGTAAGGAACTGACTCTCTTTATGTTACAGGACTTCTTGAATTAGCTACAACTGAATTCGATGATTCTTGCAGATTTGGAACAATTGCCTTGCACCTGTCTCTCCCGTGCCAAATTTTGGCACTGGGAATATGAGACTTGTGTAGCCCGGGGGAATTATGAATGCAAAAGCTAATCCCAAGATCAATATCTCTGTGGATTAATTAACAAGACCAGACATTTGGGTAGATAGAGAACTACAATCTGCTTACAGCAATAAGGTTAGTTTCCAAGTTAGGAGCTGTCCTCTAAAAGCTTGGGGAAAAAAATCCACTCCAAGATTCACATCACAGTTCAGGAGCTGGAGTGATAGAACAGCTGGTAGGGCGTTTGATTCCCAGCAACCCACATGGTCCCCAGAACACCGCCAGGAGTGATTTCTGAGTGCAGAGCCAGGAGTCAGCCTTGAGTATCTCCAGGCCTGAGTATCATGACCCAAAAGGCAAAAAAAAAAATATATTGGTAACAGTGACTGTTTTGTTTCATTTCTTTGTGAAACACCAGGCAGCACTCAGGGATTACTCCTGGCTCAAGACTCAGGAACCACTATTGCATGGCTTAGGGGACCCTATGGAGAGCCAGGGATCAAACTTATTATGGGCTTGTGAAAGGAAAGTGTCTTAGCTGTATAACTTGCTCCAGGCCCTGGTAGAAGTGCACTTAAAGAATATGAAATGAAATTATTATTACAATGGACTCAGGAGAGATACTTGGCAGGCGAAGAGAACAAAAGGATGCATAAAGTAACAGGTGTTCAATGTAATGCAAATGGCTGTGAATAAGGTCAGATGGTGATCATACAAGTGAGGTGTGTGACACAAAGTGGGAATAAAAACACATTATAAAAACATGAACATGGTTCGGTGCAAATGAAGTGAGTGTAGCACCTGACCAGTTAGTAGATCCAAAGAAATCTTCAGGGAATGATTAAAGATGTACATACCTTTCTAGAGTAGGAACCCAAAAGATCCAGTGCTGAATACCAATAAACATGCACACTTCCTATTAACTACAAATAGCACTTACTCCCCTACCCACCCCACCCCACAAAAGGCCATCCTGAACCACGAGTAAGGGGTCCTTGAACAACAAATGAGCTCTGAATTTAGTACATTACATGTGTTCCACCATATAAAAACTGGGACTTCATTCATGAAACATAGAGTTACTCATTGTAAAAACTGAAAAGTAAAAACACAGTTGAATGCAACAAACCTTTTCCACAAATTGTGAATAAATGTGCATGTGACATGACACACTTCTGAATACCAATGTACATACACACTTCCTCCTAAGTACAAACAGCACATACTCCCCTCCCCAGACCCCTGTGTGTGAGTGACTCACCTCTGCACAGCACCTCCCTCTCAGGCACCACCATCTCAGCGGGAAGCGAACAGTGTTGTCGCAGGAGTAGGAGCAGTCTCGGGGTTCTCTGTTGGATCACGGTGAGCACCAAGCCAGGCATGCTTGTCAGGGTTCTGGAGGTTGACAGGAAAACCTAGAAAACAGGCATGTAATGGTTGCCAAAACCCCACGCACATGGTCAGAGACATGACACGAGTTAAAGAGCTCAAGGGTTGGCTGTAAGTGGTCACTGGCATGGTGTCCAGCACAGTCCATTTCAATGAACTTCTCCTTTAGATCTCTCTGTGGGTGGTGTTCACCCAGTGCTCTCAGATCTGTATGCTCCTACTACTTCATCAATCGCTGTGCAGAGGCAAAGAGCTGTGTGAGGGACTCCACACCCTCCATCTGACGATGAGCGCTAGTCATTACTTCATAGAGTGGGAAGCGACCTGTAAAACTACAATTCCCTAGGCTGTCACACAGGGCCTCACATATGTTAAATTTGTAACGTGAACAACTGTGAATTCTTCGCTCACTCACACTACAAAATGAATGCAGTATTAGAAGTAGTGTTCCACTGAGGACTTCATGGTCCTTTCAAACTGCTCCCTTGAGACAGTCCCTAAAACAGGGCAGTCATGATCTTCTTATAGTAACATTCCTTACTACCCAAAGTGGAGGAGTAGCAAAACAGGGCTTCTTCCTCTAATTAGAGCTCAGGGGTTCTGACCTGAGGTGAGACCTGCTCATCAGGTGCCCATCCACCACTCCAAAGATAACCTAATGACAGAAAGAGTCAGGATAGCACATTTCTGGTGAACATAAGAGAACCCAGCACTGAAAGCATCTGAACACTGCTAGGCATCACTGGCCTGCACTCAAGCGGGAACAGATGTTTCACACATATCGAAATCGATATTCAGTCCCTGCAGTTCAGTGCCCTACCCCCACAGACAGATGAATCCTGCTGTCTCCAAGCATCACAGGACCTGAGGAGCATTCAGGGCACTGTCCCAACCAAGCACTACACTGTCCAACCATTCAGACAAACATCACGTGCAGCAGCCAATTTCACTGGTGCACCCAAGATGGAGCAGGTGCAATCTCCCCACCTACTCCAAATGGAATCCTGCGACCAAGACCTTTCACAAGCAAGGCCCAATATGGTGGTTCCAGAACTAAATCTCCATGCCACATGATGGCATAGGTGCTGGGGTGTCCCTCCCTGCCTCCCCTCCTGCTGTTGGCCTGTCTGTAGCCCACAATGTGCCTCAGGGTGCCACCTTAGTGCACCAATAGCTCTTCTCCAGAGACACAGGACTGAGTTCCAAATGACACCACAGAGCTGGGGATCTCTTCAGGTGGCAGACTGAGCCAGTTTCATTGGATCACCCCAGATGGAGAAGGTGCAGTGTTCCCACCTACTCCAAATGGAATCCTGGTGACCAAGAGCTTCCACAAGCAAGACCCAGGTATGCGGTTCCAGGACTGAATATCCATGCTGCATGGCAGCAGAGGCTGTCCCTCCCTGACTGCTCATTGGCCTGGATGTGACATCCCAAATGTGGCTCCTGGTGCCACCTTAGCGTATAAACAGTCCTAGTACAGAGACATCTATCTGAACCTCCAAATGAATTAATGCCCTACAGCAAGGTCTTTGAATCCAACCATTTACAATCTAGGATTCTAGTGGCCGCAGCACCCAAGGTTTTCAAAATGAGCAATGGACAATAAAGGATGTAGCATCTGCCCCTGACAGGCAGGCTTGAATGGTGGTGGGAAAAGTTGAGCAAAACATAATGCCCAAAAGTAGAGAGAGAGTATTGGGGAAATTGTCTGCCATGGAGGCAGTGTGAGGACTGGTGGTGGAAAGTGTGCACTGGTGGAGAGATGGGTGTTCAATCATTGTACGGCTGAATCTCGAACATGAAAGCTTTGCAACTGTATCTCAGGGTGATCTAAAAAAGTCATATGGAGTTCATGCTCAATTTAATCAGCTTAGTCAATGGCTGAATAAATAGCAGTACTCCTACATGGAAAAAAAAATCTTGGTTAGAAAGATACTTTGAAGTCTCGGGCCGGGGCCGGGGCCGGCTCGAGCTCCGCTGAGATTCGACCCGGGTGGCCATGCCTTTGCACAGCCGCTTGGCTGCCGAACGAGCAGGATCCAGAGCCAGCTATATGACTTGGGGTTCCAGCGAGTGCTTGCGGCCATGTATCAAGACTGTGAGCTAAGCTTTTGCTCCATGCTGCTCCAGGAAGGGAAGTGATTCAATTTCCAACTTAAATCTCACTGGACTTAATTACTGAAATACAGAAATTGTAAACCACGCGGCCGCGGTAGCCGCGCGGTTTACAATTATATCTCTTCATTCTCATCAGTGGAAAACTAATTATCAAATATTTCCCTGTCAATAGAGCCGTATTCTTGGGGGAAAAATTCCAACAAGAATAGTGAGTTCTGTGTTGAAACTCCAACAACAATAGTGAGTTTTGTGTTGAAATATGGAATGTAATCAAGGTAAAGAGAAAAGGAAGTGAAGTTTATCAGTTATGCGGGGGGCTTGTTGGGGGGTGGGGGTTGGATGTATACTGGGGTGTTTTTTTTGGTGGTGGTGGAATATGTGCACTGGTGAAAGGACGGGTGTTTGAGCATTGTATAACTGAGACATAAGCCTGAGAACTTTGTAACTTTCCACATGCTCTTTCAATAAAATAAATAAATAAATAAATAAATAAATTTTTAAAAAATTAAAAAAGAAAGATACTTTGATACTTTTTACATGGACATGAAAGAGGCAATTCATGACACCCAGATTATGCACATATGCAAGAGAAGATGAAACTTTTGTCATCAAAAGATGACATAACTTTGTCAATACATGTATAATTTATAAGTTAACTCTTTCCCAAATCCGCCCCTCTTGCAGAGCCCAGCAAGCTACCAAGCACATCCCGCCCACACAGCTGAGCCTGGCAAGCTACCCATGGCGTATTCGATATGCCCAAAACAGTAATGGCAAGTCTCACAATGAAAACATTACCGGTGCCCGCTTGAGCAAATCAATGACCAATGGGATGACAGTGACTTGTGACTTGTGTGTTTCCCAAAACTGTTTAGAGTACTCAGGGCCACTGAATATGGATACAGACTCTAGTGTGTGGATCATTAAATACTGAAAGTTCCCTATGTAAAATGATGACCAAGTTTTCCACTGTTGAATCCATGATAGTTTATGTGCCCACACCAGCACAGTCAGGTGTGACCTTAGTGTCCCCAAACATCACTGGGCTTGAGCAGCATTCAGTTCACGTTCCTAAACAAGCACTAAACTTTCCAACCAGATGGACAAACGTCACTGGGAGTAGCCACCATTTCCCAAGCATTGCCCAGAACACGAATGGGAGAAGGGTAGGGGGAAACTTTGGCCAACGATTGCTGGTGGTGGAGTCAAACGGGCCCATTCAGGCTGAAGGTACACAGGAATATTGCCAGCAGCTGCACTCACAAGAGGCTAAAGGCAAAAGCAAGTCAGAGGTCACCTAGGGAGATGTGAATGAAATGGGGCAGGTCGGGAAACTACCAAAGGATACAGCACACCAGAACTCAAATGAAATGGCCCAACTGCTGGGGTGGGAAACACCATATTCAAGAACGAGGGGCCACTGGTCCATGTGTGAACAGAGAGATGGAAGAAACTCTGCCTGAGTGTTTGACACAGCAATAAGCTACCTGATGTGGGGGCAACGAGCCGCAGAGCTCCTTAGTGAAATCTCAGCTACTAAGCAGTGGGTAAACAGACTTCAGAATAAACCTGCTTTGCCATTAGGAAACAACACTAGGAAACGGGTAATAACAGTATATAACAGAAGGCAGAGGAATATTTTAATAATCACATAAAATTAACTGGACATTGAAATGACCGCGACAAAGTAATTTCAATTCACAAACGTAATTTGATAACAGCAATTCTATCATCACATTCATTTCAACGGAACTCATTGAAGGGCCATCACTGATAACAGATAATATTTTTTTGCTTTTTGGGTCACACCCAGCAATGCACAGGTGTTATTACGCCTGACTCTGCACTCATGAATTACTCCTGGCGGTGCTCCTATGGGATGCTTGGAATCAAACCCAGGTTGGCCGCGTGCAAGGCAAACGCCCTACCCACTCTGCTGTCGCTCCAACCCCAACACAGTACTTTTAAGTACGATTAATTGAAAAGAATACTTTGATGTAATCAATTCAGCAGGAAACTGCTAGACATGGTGAAGAAGGAAAGGGTGCAGGGTTTAGTATTCTCTGAAGCAACTGCTGCGTCAAAAACAATGTGGGAAATGCAGTCAGGTTAGAATCAAACACAATGTGACACTCAGGGAGAGGAAACTGCCCAAAACACTTGGCATGGGCCCGAGTCACCTGTGAGGATGATCCTGAGCTGGGCCTCCACCCCCAGCGCCCAGGGCACCTGCTGTGCCACAGGTTCTACCTGAAGGGTCGACTTGCAGCGCTGTCTCCAGGGGGCGCTGCCCTCCTTGAAATACCTGCAGGGCTTGATCAATCCAATGCTTCAAGGAAGTCATTTCATAGAAAAGCTCCACCATGGAGAGGGAGTGGGGGCGGGGTGAGCCCACTGGAAGGTTCTCCACAAGAGACTAACTTCTGAGCAGAGTGTTAATTCCTAAAATTCTGGCACGTCCTAGACCCCAGGATTCCGACACAGAGGCCTACGCTGCAGATGCCTGTCGCTACCCCACCTCCCCACTCTTGGTGGATACTTAGTGTTCCCCTAATTGGGCTGAGACTTTGTTGCCACAGAGAAAGTGTAGCAGTTTCAACTCAGATGAAACCAACCAGTTCCCAGGTCCCAGCAATTTTCCAACATCAGGAAAAAAATAACAGAAACCTGGTTTTAGTGCTGATTGCACAGTCATTTCCCAAGAAGAAGCCGCAAGGCCCAGATCCCTCTCTACATCCCTTTTGTTGGAGAAAATAGAGCTTCCAGGACCAGTAGTCAGTGCCCAGAGGTCTATGTGTAGTTCTTGAGACAGTTGCTCCCTGTCACTTTCCAATTTCAGACACATTGCCACCTCTGGAAACCACTGATCTGTGGAGAAAACAATATAGGAGATAAAAAAAAAAAAGGCTACTATTACACTCCCAGTATGGTATTGGAACAAAAACAGATCCATAGACCAGTGCAATAGGGTTGAGTATCCTTACACATACCATCAAATATGGGATCATCTTATCTTTGGTAAGGGAGCAAGAAATGTGAAGTGGAACAAGAAAAGCCTTTTTAACAAATGGTGCTGGCAAAACTGGACAGCCACATGCCAAAAAAAAAATGGCCTCTACCTAACACCATGCACAAAAGTCAGATCAAAGTGGATTAAAGACCTCAACGTCAGACCAGAATCTATCAGGAACGTTGAAGAAAAGATCAGAAAACCCTCTAGGATATTGAAGATAGAGGTATCTTATGGGAAAAAATGCCATTGACAAAGTAAGTGGAAACAGAGATACACAAATGGGACTACCTTGAACTAAGAAGTTTCTGCACCTCAAAAGAAACAGTGGCAGTCTGTTTACAATGAACAGTCTGTTACAGTCTGTTTACAAAGAATACAATGACAGTCTACAGAAGGGGAAAGGATAGTCACCCAATACCCTCCCATAAGGGGCTAATAACTAGAATATACAAGGCACTGGTTGAACTCTACAAGAAGAAAACATCCAATACCATTAGAAAATGGGGCAATGAAATGAACAGAAACTTTCTCAAAGAAGAAAGCCGAATGGCCACAAGACACATGAAAAAATGCTCTTCATCATTGATCATCAGAGAGATGCAGATCAAACCAACAATGAGATATCATCTCATACCATAGAGACTAGCACATGTCCAAAGAACAAAAGTGTTGGCGTGGACGTGGGAAGAAAGGGACTCTCCTTAACTGTTGGTTGGAATGCCAACTGGTCCAGCCTTTTTGGAAAACAATATGGACATTTCTCAAAAAATTAGAAATTGACATCCCATTACACCCAGTAATACCACTTCTGGGAATATATCCTGGAGATGCAAAAAAGTACAGGAGAAATGACATCTGCATTTGTATGTTTATTGCAGCACTATTTGCAATAGCCAGTTGCTGGAAAAAACCTGAGTGGCTAAGAATAGATGATTGGATAAGAAACTTTGCTATATCTACACAATGGAATCCTATGCAGCTGTGAGAAAAGATGAAATCATGAAATTTGCAGGTTCAACATGGAGAGTATCCTGCTAAGTGAAATGAGTCAAAAAGAGAAGAACAGACATAGAAGGACTGCACTCATTTGTGGAATATAAAGTCACAGAATGGGAGATAATGCCCAAGGATAGTAGAGATTAGGGCCAGGAGGATCACTCCACAGCTTGGAAGCCTATCTTATGTGCTGGGGGAAAAGGCAGGTGGGATGGAGAAGAGACCACTAAGTAAATGATGGTTGGAGAAATCGCTCAGGCTGGTAGATGCGTGCTGAAAGTAGACTATGGACCAAACATAATAGCTGCTTATTGCCTATATTGGAAACCATGACACCCTAAAGGAGAGAGAAAGAGGGAATGTGTCTGCCACAGAGGCAAGGGTAGGAAAGGGTGAGGGTGGTGGAGGGACACTGGGAACATTAGAGAATGGGCACTGGTGGAGGGATGGGTACTCCAACATTGATTGAAGCGTAATCATGAATGCTTGTATGTTTGTAAATCTACAGTTACAAAAGAAAAGGAACCGAAGAGATAGTACAGTGGGTGGGCACATTCCTTGCATGCAGCCAAGCCGAGTTCAACCCCCAGTACCCGACAGGGTTCCTGAGCCCACCAGGGGCAACCCGTGAATGAAGTGCAGTAAGCCCTGGGCTCCTGAGGATGTGCCCCTCCCCAAATTAATGAAAATAAATCTGCCCAACCTATTCAAGCCCGAACAGCGAGGAATCCTCACAGCACATTGGGGATCAGATTTTTGTGCAACAGAAGACAGCACCATCAAAGCTACATGACCGCAGAACAGGGAGATAGCTCCGCGAGCCTGACACTGCATGTTCCCAGAGCAAAGCCTGGGGTGACCACTCACCCACCCCCCCCACCTCCCTAACACCCCCCCACACTCCACACACCCACACCCACACAGAACCAAGCCCTAAGCACTGGTCTTTTTCTTATTAAATAAGTTATTTATTTTATTGAATCACCATGTGGAAAGTTACAAAGCTTTCAGGCTTATGTCTCAGTTATACAATGCTCGAACACCTGCCCCTTCACTAGTGCACATATTCCACCACCAAAAACCCCACTATACCTACCACCGCCCCCAACCCCCACCCCCGCCTACGTAGCTGATCAATTTAACTTCACTTTCTCTTTACCTTGATTACATTCCGTATTTCAACACAAAACTCACTATTTTTGTTGGAATTTCTCCCCCAAAAAAACAGCCCTGCTCAGGGCCAGAGCGATAGCACGGCATGCAGGGCGTTTGCCTTGCATGCGGCCGACCTGGGTTCGATCCCCGGCATCCCATATGGTCCCCCAAGCACTGCCAGGAGCAATTCCTGAGTGCAAAGCCAGGAGTAACCCCTAAGCATCGCTGGGTGTGACCCAAAAAGCAAAAAAAAAAAAAAAAAACCCAACCCTGCTCTAAAGGAAGCATTTGATAATGAGTTTTCCATTGCTGAGAATGGAGAGATATGAAGTCAGTTTGGGATTTCTGTATTTTAGCATCTTAGTAACTAAGTCCAGGGAGATTTATGTTAGAAATTGTATCATTTCCCTTCCTGGGGCAACATGGGGCTATGGCTTAGTTCAGAGTCTAGAGACATTTTTGCAAGCAGCTGCTGGTACCAAAAGTAGTCTAGCTGGCCTCCGGATTGTGGTCAATCAGCAGCAGAGCAGCCACACAAATGTGTGGCCACCCGGGTCGCATCTCACTGGAGAGTGTGCCTGTATTGCCCCTGTCCTGAGATCATCCACGTGTCCCGATGTTGCAAATTCATACCTCTTTTTTTTTTCCTTCCCACACTTCCAAGTTTGTACCTCCTTTATGGTCCTTATAAACTGCGTAAGCACTGGTCTTACAGTGACTGTGGCTGAGTCTGGGTGTTCCCATGAGCGGGAAGGGGAGGCTGTGCTTGTGGCCTTGGTGTGTTCTTAATGGTTCCTATAAACAGTGTTCAGAGCACTTTGTTGTCCCAGTTCTGTTGGGAGAAGGAGGGAAAATGGTCTGTGTAGAACCTGGCAGGTGTCAGGCGCTGGGTCAGGGAATGGACAGTACTCAATGCCCTGCAGAAGGCCCTGACTGACCCTCCCAACTCTCTACCCTGCAGGTGCAATCCAGGACAGGACTGGGGCAGGAAGAGGGAAATTCACACTCCTGCCTGTCTGGCCAGCAGAGACAGCTGGTCTGATACTGGAGGGGTCCAGCAGCCTGCAGTCCCCCGCAGTGTGGCAGCCGGGCGGGTGAGACAATTCACTACATCCCCACCAGAGAAGCTGGAATAGCTGGAAACTGGGCTGCAGGACAGAGGAGGAGGCGGTGTCTCAAAGTAGACCAACCTCAGTGTCTGCCGGGGAAGGAGGGCAGTGTCCAAGAGCAAGAGAATTCCTGCTCCTTAGCCTGAAACTCTGGACCTTTACATGCCCAGAGCTCAGTCACCTGTGAAAGCCATAGGAGGACATCCAGTGGCCCCATCCAGTGGCCCCTCCTGGCCCTCCTAAAGTCTTGCTTTCTTCTGCTTCAGCAGAAATCCTGAAACGTCCTTAGCTGAGACGTTTGCTCATGATCAAGGAGACGATCTCAGAGGGGCTGTGGGCTGCTGAAGTGAGCAGACCGTGGAACAGAGGGCCAGACCGCACACACACACTTCCACCCGCCAGCTGGCACCTGTAAAAGCAGGCCAGAGCACACGCCTTCCCTCACGCATACACACTTATCATGGATGGCTCTACGGGGCCAGGGGGTGGCACTGTGCTTTCAGGGTGAGGCTCTGGGTTCACATTGGCCTCAGGGTGCTGCGTGTGAAGTGCGTGTCACAGGACACATCTCTAGGTCTCCTGGTGACAGCCTGACCCTGGAGCAGGGAGGAGGCCCTGGGACTCTCAGTTCAGGTGGGAATGTTGGTTTCCTGGGGGAGTCCGAGTTCTCCAGGGTCAGAGGATTGTGAAGCAGGAGAATCCAGAAGGGTCTAGAAGGAATAGCATCTGACATGGGCGGGGGCACGGTGGGGAGTGGAATGGCTGCCAAGAATCAGAATGGGCCAGCCCCTCCTGGGCACGGCATGCAGGAGGTATGACAGAAGTGCCTGTCGGACCCAGGTAGACAACTGAGCTTCTTCCCCTGACTCCCACACAGGAGTGAAGCACCGTGAACTCCCCTGTTCGCCCAGGTGAGCCCCACTGTGCCTGGCACCAACGCTGGCTCACTGCTCTAGGAGGCATCAGGGAGGGAAACCATGTCACTAGCCATTCCAGGGAGCAGGGGCTCTCCCTCCTTGAGGCCTGAATGTGGGAGTCAGGGGCAGGCCTCCTTGCTTCGGGAATGGGGACTTCCAGACCCGTGACCCTTGCACCTCCTCTGAGGTGTTTGAGGTTTAGAGCATCCTAAATGCCCCCAGGCAGACTGGCCAGTAGACAGATCAAAGGGTGAAACACATACCTCACATACTGAAGGCCTTAAGTTTGATCCCCAGCACCAAATGCCTACACACACACACACACACACACACACACACACAGATGCACACGCACACCACACACTCCAGCACCTCTAGGGGGACTTAGTGAACCAACATCACCTTATTTAAAACCAAACAAATCCCCTCACTAGGCATAGAAGAAAGAAGAGAAAGGAAGCTGTCCTGACCAGGAAAGTCAGTCAGTTGCTACTGACCAGGAAGTGAGAGTGATGAGGAGCGAGGGGCTGTCTTAGGCTGAGAGTGTGTGCACCTGTGATCTGCTTACGTGGGGAGTGGACAGTATTCAGGGACTGGTAGACCTTGCTCAGGAGTCATTTGTGGGGCGAGAACATAAAAGAGATAGAGTTCCCTGCTGACACAGTTCTGTCCCCAGCTCCGCCACCCCCCTCCATAGTACCCCGAGCTAACTAGAGTGATCATGAATGCAGAGCCAACGGTAAACCTGATCTAAGTCTGGGGTGGCCCAAACCCAGCCCCCTCAAAACAGGCAGGGGAGAGATTGCTTTTCATCCTCCCAGGATTCAGCTTCCCATGCAGAGGAGGGAACTGAGCATCAGGACACAAGGGGAAGACCCCATGGCTCCTCCATCAGCCTCCGGACCAGCACAGCGCTGGCCCAGGGTCCAGCCACTGGGGGCTGAGGTGGGAACAATGCACCCAGTGTCTCCACCTATTGCCACTGCTGGAAGCCCAGCCAGATGTGCAGCAGGACCAGTGCTCCCTGGGCAGCACGAGTCCTATGGGCTGAGTGACAAGAAATTAATCATTTCTGTTTGCAGCTCCCACAGCCCCTCTCTGAGTCTCTAAGTCCCTTCTTCAGCTCCTCAGCTCCATTCAGCCAAGTGTCTCAGCACCACACCCATGTGCATGGCAACTCTGCCGGCCCCTGTGAGGCCAAGACACACCCTGGATATAGGGCACAGGGGAGGAAGGGATCTGGAAGGCTGCTTGGAGGAGGGTAATGCTGTGAGTCCTGAAGACAAGTAGGTGGTCACAAGGTCTGTGTCCTCCAGGAAGACTGGGCATCTGGGGCCACAATTTTCTTTAAAATTAGAAGGAGTGGTCAGAGTGGTCATTGGAAGGCCAAGGCCATTGCCTTGCTCACAGCCAACCCATTCAATCCCTGTTACCCCAGAGGATCCCCGGAACCAGGAGTGATCCTGTAGTGCAAAGCCTGGGGGAAGCCCTGATCATAGCCAGGTGTGTCCTAAAAAACAGAATGACTGAGATCAGAAGGCAAAAAGGATGGTAACTATTATTGAATCATAGATCAGATTGGCCTACACTCGTCATTATACCAGTATGGTGAAAACCTAATGTGAGGGCTGGAGAGATAGGACAGCAAGTCGGATGCTTGCCTTGCGCGCGATCGAACCCTGGCTCCACCGGTGATCCCTTATGTCCTGCCATGAATGGTCCCTGAGCACAGAGCACCGAATAGCCAGAGGCTCGGTGTGTGCCATCAGGAGCAGGGCCTCTCTGTGGGGCAGCCCCGCATCCACAGGACAGACTCAGGGATGCCAGCAGCACAGGGCAGAGGGGCAGAAGGAGTCCGCACAGTCACCAGGCACCTTGGCCCAAACCGCACACAGCGCAGTATAACCTCTCACCCTCATGCACACAGGCCTGCAAAGGGACAGCGGTGCGTGGCCGCTGCCTCCCCGCGGAGGCGACCCAGCGCCAGATCTGCGCCTGCCCCACGTGGGGTCCGACACTCGACCAAAATAGAGACTCCCCTAATAGCAGTCCCGGACGCACATCCCACCAGGCTCGCTCTCAGCAGCCCCTTCCAGCCACTCCCGCGCTTGCCCCTTCGGACTGGGGCAGTGGTTGCTGCCCACCTTTGGAGCCAGCGCCTGGGCACTTTAAAGGGGCCAAGTAGCAGCGGTGGTGGGGGCTGGTGCACAGGGCCTGGGCCAGGGCCAGTGGTGAGCGCGGGGCTTGAGACATCCTGGCTGCCCTATGGGGGGCCGCGCCCAGCTGGTGGGGCTCAGGACCCCAGGGCTGCTGCTCTAGGCTGGCGGGTCGGGGGTCGGTAGTCGCGCGGGGATCGCGCCCCACCCTCCAGACCCAAGGGCAGCCCTCTAAGGACAGGATGTGCCGCTGGCCGCCCTGCCTGCCCAGCTGCCCTGCCCAGCCGCTCCCGAGCGCGCCTGAGGCCGCGCAGACCGCCCCCTGCCCAGGACCCGCCCGCCCTCGGGCGCTTCTGGACATTGGCGAGCCTTGGGCTTCGCGGGTGCGGGCAGCCTGGACGACCACCTGGCCCATGCCAGAGGCCCATACGCGGCGCCTTCCAGACCGTGGGTGGCCGCTGCCCCCGGGAGAGCCCCAAGGACACCCTCTCGGCGCGAGTCTGGAGAGACACCCAGGCCTGCATCTGGGGGAAGTTTCTGGACTGGAAAGATCAGGCGGGAGACAGGTGCCCGGCCTGGGCGCCAGGGAGAGGAGGGGTTCGGGAGGGGACTTTGAGCCGATTTGAACACAGCTTTGGGGTCGCTGCTCCGCTCGGACTACCCCAGAGAGAGGAGGCGCGGTGGGAGGGCGCTCCCGGTATCCGTGAAAGCGGGTGCTTGGCAGCGTGGGGCCGCAGATGGGGAAGTTGGAGGCTGTGGGTGCTCATGCAGCTGCCAGGACAGGTACCACCAGCCTTGCAGCGGCGGCTCCCCGAAGCGCGCCCGTCTGCACTGGTCTTGCGCGTGGCCCTGGGCCCTTCCCTGGTTCTGCTCGGTCTCCTCGCAGAGAAAAGTCTGAAGACGTTTATGCCCAGGGAGATTCTGCAGTGCACCCTCCCATCTGCGACTGAGCGGGCTGTCCAATATCTGTCCAGGTGGTGAGATGGGGGAGAAAAGTGGGAACTTTGGGCTTCTTTCTCCTCTGCAGAGCCTCTGCCTGTGTTTGCTCAACCCTGTTTGTGTGCAACGGGTTCCCCAAAGGGGAATCAAGGGAGATGCTTTGGGTGGGAACGTCCGGTGCCTGGAGGGCCCTCTGCTATGGAAGCAGGGTCACTCTTGCCCATGTGGTCTTGGCAGCTGCAATGACTTAAACCGGGCACAGCCAGGTGTGTGTGTGGGGGGGGGGGCGGGGTGGAGGGGGTGGAAGGTGGGGGACGCTGTCCATGGACAATGCCTCTCCCGGGGCACTGACCCAGCCTGGGGGTGCCAGGACTGGGTGATACTTGCCCTGGGCTGTGACTGTGCAGGCTGACCTGGCTGAGAATGTGGGGTGCTGAAGCCTGGAAGGCTGCCTGTGGGCGAACACAGACCAGGTGGGGCAGGGCCTGTGTCCTGTGACCTTTTGGTAGTGAAAGAACTAAGTTGGTAGCTGGTATAGGGTGGGCACCCACTCTTGCTTCACTGAGGCGGGGCTTGCAAGGCAGCTGGCCCACCTGCTGTGCTGCTGCTCCAGCCCCTCCCCATACCCTCTTCCTGGCCTGCTAGGTCCAAATGCACCTGGGTTCTTGAAACGCTTCTCCCGGCCTGTTGGCGTAATGCCAGCGGTGGCCACTAGAGGGCAGTGGAGAAGCCGTGCGGGAGAAGGAGGCGCCTTCCCAGGGGTCCTGGCCGCGGGGGGCTGGTGAGGCCTGAGCTCTCTCCGCAGGGTCGCCGGGGACTGCTCCGCTGAGCCGTCTCGGGTCTGGGGCTTTCCCAGGAGCCCAGGGGGAGTCGGGTGGTGCTCAGGAGACTCGGCGGTGTCTCCTGGCGGTACCCGGTGAGCGCAGAGAGGCGCGTCCTGCGGGGTCTGCAGGACTCGGCAGCAGCGGCCCGGCCTGGCGGGCCCAGGGGTCCAGGGCCACATGCGGCGCTTCGGCCCGAGCCTTTCTGGGCATGGACACCGGGCCCGCTGTGCGCCACCTCCCGCCCCGCGCCTCGGCCCGCGACCCGCGGGTCACCAACAGTCGAAGTTCCGAAGGCGCGACCAGGGCTCGGTCACATCAGATCAGGGACGCGAAGGTGCCCGGGTTCCTGGCGACCCCCAGGAGCTGCGTCCGTCTCTCCTGGAAAGGGCAGAGCCGGGAGGAGGGCTCAGTGCTCGGGCACATCCCGGCAAGCCCACCCCACCCGCCCCCAGCACGGAGGCTTGGACCCCCAGGCCACAGCTGCATCCCCCCAGCAGGCGGCCACAGCTCGGCCTGGGGGTCTTCCTCGGGGCCCTCCAGCTGGGCCTTCTCTGTAGCCGTTTCTACCTGCTGTGTCTGTCCTATTCCTGGTCGTTTATGTGTGTGGTTTGTTTATTCCTTTTTTCTGCTTCACATCTACTTTTTTAAAACTATTTTTAAAATACGGGTCATTCTTTTTTTGCTTTTTTGCTTTTTGGGTCAGACCCGGTATTGCTCAGGGGTTAGTCCTGGCTCATGCAGTCGGGAATTACTCCTGGCAGTGCTCGGAGGACCATATGGGATCCTGGGAGTCGAACCTGGTTGGCTGCATGCACAGCCTTACTCTTTGTGCTATGGCTCCAGCCCCAATAGGGGTCACTCTTAAGACACTCAGGAGGGGTATCTTTATTAAGATATCTGGGTCCCCCTTATGCCCCCTTCGGGTCAGGGTGCTCAGTGGCCAGGCCTGGCAATGGGAGCAACCAAGGCTACATCCTGTGCTGCTAAGGCCCAAGCACAGAACACAGGTGCTATGGATGCTATGCATTCGCTCTAAGATGAATGATCCTGGTTTTATTGAAGAATTTCATTTATATGTATCATTTATAAACATAGCACATGTGTTGAGTGTTTGCCTTGCATGCAGACGACCTTCTTTTTATTCTTTCATCCCTCTCAGAGAGCCTGGCAAACAACCAAGAGTATCTTGCCCAAACGGCAGAGCCTAGCAAGCTACCCGTGGCCTATATTATTTGCCAAAAACAGTAACAAGAAGTCTCACAATGGAGACATTACTGGTGCCCACTCGAGCAATTCGATGAGCAACAGGATGACAGTGACAGTGACAGTGAATTAGTGCAAGCAATGTGCTAGTCTTCATCAATTTCCCATAGCGCTTGAATTTGTTCACTAGTCAATGGTACAATAATTTCAGTAGGATTGCTCCCTATTAATTGTCTAGTTCTTCTTCTTCCTTTGAAAATTATTTGAGATATTTTATTTACATAAGTAACCAATGTTTTACTAGACTTGTTATGTAAAAAACTTCATTCCACAATATTAGTTCCTTGTACCAAAACCCCAGTAAGAGAATGTGAAGTACATAATACTATCATATATAAACTTTCTGAAGAGTCAATTCTATCCAGCTGAACCTTATTAACAATTTCCTCAATTATTTCTAATTCTTTTTCAGCTGCTGGGCTAAGTTGCCTTGGACTATTTAAAGAGGGATCACCTTCCAATGTTTGAAACAAATTTTGTAGGGCATAGGTTGGAATACCCAAAAAAGGGCATAACCAATTTATATATCCTAATAGTTTTTGTTTATATTTTTATAAACAAAATTTAGTTTGTATTTAAAGTTTTTCATTTATCTCTCAGAATTTGGACATTTTGAGGTGTAATTTTACTTTCCCATACAATTTGTCCCCAAAATTCCCAAGAAACCTGACATTGAACTTTATCCCATGCAGTTTTTAAACCCCATGATTCTAGTTCATAAGTTATAGCTTCATAAACTTTCTGCCAATTTATTTGCAGTGATTAGTGATTAGAATATCATCCATAAAGTGAATAATTTTTATTTATTTATCTATTTTTAATTAGAGAATCACCGTGAGGGTACAGGGTACAGTTACAGATTTATACACTTTTGTGCTTATACTTCCCTCATACAAAGTTCGGGAACCCATCCCTTCACCAGTGCCCATTCTCCACCACCAGTAAACCCAGCATCCCTCCCACCCTCCCCAATCCCATCTCCCCCCACCCCACCCTGCCACTGTGGCAGGGCATTCCCTTCTGTTCTCTCTCTCTCTCTAATTAGCTGTTGTGGTTTGCAATAAAGGTGTTGAGTGGCCACTGTGCTCAGTCTCTAGCCCTCATTCAGCCCGCAACACCCTTCCCCCCGCATGGCCTTCCACTACATTATAGTTGGTGATCCCTTCTCTGAGTTGCCCTTTCCCCAGAATGTGAGGCCAGCCTCCAAACCATGGAGTCAACCTCTTGGTACTTATTTCTACAATTCTTGGGTGTTAGTTTCCCACTCTGTTATTCTATATACCACAGATGGGTGCAATCTCTCTATGTCTGTCTCTCTCTTTCTGACTCATTTCACTCAGCATGAAACTTTCCATGCCAATCCACTTATATGCAAAATTCATGATTTCCTTTTTTCTAACAGCTGCATAGTATTCCATTGTATAGATGTACCAAAGTTTCCTCAACCAGTCATCCGTTCTAGGGCATTCGGGTTTTTTCCAGATTCTGGCTATTGTAAACAGTGCTGCGATGAACATACATGTGCAGATGTCGTTTCGACTATACTTTTTTGCCTCTCTGGGATATATTCCCAGCAGTGGTATTGCTGGGTCAAATGGGAGCTCAATATAAGTGAATAATTCTGACTTCAGGGTACTGTGTCCTAATTATATCCAATGGTTGATTAACAAAATATTGACACATCCATCGTGGGACTATTCGTCATCCCTTGAGGTAAAAGAATCCAGTGATATCTCCTAGCAGGAGTTTCACTATTTAAAGAAGTCACAGTAAAAGCAAATTTTTCTCTATCCTCTTCTCTCAATGGGATGGTATAGAAATAATCCTTTAGATCAATTATAGTAATATTCCATTGTTTTGGAATAATGGCCAAATTAGGTAGGCCCATTTGCAAAGGGCCCATTGGTTCCATGCAGTCATTAACTTTTCTTAGATCACTTAACATTCGCCATTTATCAGTCTTTTTCTTGATAACAAATACTGGTGAATTCCAGGGACTGGAGCTAAAAACAATTTGTCCCAATTCAAACTGTTCTGTAACTAATTCAGTTAAAGTCTTAAGTTTTTCTTTTGTTAAGGGTCATTGCTCAACCCAAACAGGCTGAACCTTTTTCCAGACTATTGGGAGAGCTGTTCTTCGAGCAGCGGCCCAAATTAAAAAGGCGATTGCTGAGACACCTCTTTTTCTTTAATGTACTTCACACAAGTTTTTGCAACAAATCTCGTCCCCATAGGGTGATAGCTATTGGAGCAATATATGGCTGGATGACTGCCGTGTATCCAGCAGGATCACCACAATGAAGAGGTTGCACACTCTGTTTAACATCAGTGACCACTCCCATACTAGAAAAAGTAACGTCCACACACCGCTTTTGCCAAACCATAGGCCAATGGAGAGAGGCGATAAAATTACATCAGCACTTGAATCTAACATACCCTCCAGTTTTGTCCCATCCTTAAAGGTCATAACTAGAATAGGCTTATCATCAGTAATCTTTCTGCCCCAAATATTTCTGCATTAGTGCTTCCAAAATCACCTCTTCTTTTCATGCCTGTATTTTTTCCTAGTATACACGGAAGCAAAAGCAGTTGAGCAATATGTTCCCCTTTAAATATTCTGATATCCGCTTGAACAGTGGCTATAATTGAGATTTCATTCACAAAATCACTGTCAATGAGTCCCACTTTTACGTTAACACCTCGCAAACTCATACTGCTTCTCCCTAGGATAAATTCTGCTGTTCCTTTTGGAAGGGGGCCATAAACACCAGTTGGGATTTTATAAATTTTATTAGGAATCAGAAACAAATCCTGTAAAACTGAACTATCAGAGGCTACACTTCCTTCTGTTGCTCTCATAAGGTCAATATAAGACAGTTTTTTGCCAGTGTTCTTGGGTTTATTAATTATTATCATTGTAGGGGATGAAAAACTTTTGAATTTAATTTGAGGTTTTATTGACAATTTCCTGTATTGTTGAAGGGGCCCCGGGTCGAGCCCCGACTCCCGTTTCCCAATGACTCATTAGCTTTCTAAATTTTTCTCTTTTCTAATGACATTTATTAGCCCAATGCTTCCCCTTCACACATCGTCTACAGATGCCTGGTTCTTTCCTTACACTCTCAGACTTAACACGAGAACAATCTCGTCTGAGATGTCCAAAGGCTCCGAGCCGTAACATTTTACCTGGTTTATTGTTTTAAAAGCAGCAGCTATTATTTGCACCTGATGGGTTGGTGTTCTGACTTCCCTACATACTTTAATAAAATCATCTAAAGAGTTTTTTTCCCATTAGCTTAGCAGTTTGAATTGCCTTTTGGCAATCTGCTGTAGCATTTCCCACCACTAAAGTTAGCATAAGCATTTCACGAAGGCCTTTGCCAGGTACAGCTTTTTCAAGAGCGTCCTGGAGTCTGGCAATAAAATCTGTTCATTTACTTCCTGAAAGATTTTTGTGAATGACAGTACATTTTGCAGAGGTTTCAAGATAATGATACGCCTTTAGACGGGTCTTATTAACAGCTTCTAAAATGTTTGCCTCCAAACAGACTCGTTCTTCCGCTAAAGCCCACTTGCCAGTGCCTAAAATCTGGTTCACAGTGATATCAGGGTCCCTACATAGTGCCGGGAATTGACTGTGTCGAGCACAAAGCATCGCCTCCCCAGTATGCTGTCTCGAAGAACCCCACCTCAAAGGTTTCCTGTCTTGGTCACCCCCATACCTCATCACCTCACAGTTCAATAAATGCCCTTTCCTGTTCTAGGTGTAGGTGGCAAAGGTCGAAACAAGATTCAGCTCTGTACCCTGGGCCTGGGGTGAAGGAACCAGCTGATGATGAAACTGAGGTCATGGGTTTTTGTTTGCTAGTTTCTGTTTGGGGGCCACACCTGGGAATGTTCCGGGGTGACTCCTGGCTATTTCTTCATGAATTACTCCTGTAGGTGCTCAGGGAACGCTGTGGGAGTGCCTAGGTGGGCACCCGGGTTAACTGCTGCGAGGGGAGCGCTTTTCTACCCACCTTTCTCCCGCTCTCTTGACTGAGTCTTGATCCTTAATCATTGAAGCCAAACCCAGCGCTGGAAATCTTCCCTGTAACCCCAGACGAGGCACTTCCTCTCTTCGCCACAAGATGGCGATGTGGGGCGTTTCCGTCCCTGTCCCAGAACATTTCTCCCAGGATTGTCCACCCCTGCTCCTGACCTTCCTCCAGAACCTGCTGAAGCTCCCCGGACCCTACGAGCTCTTCGTTGAGGGACCCCCGATCCTCGCCGACCTCTGCAGCCCCCCAACTGTCACACTGCTCACAGTGCTCTGGCTTTATTTGGGGGTGGCCACAGCAGAGCTAAAGGTGTGGGGGGTTCAAGGCTTCCTATGATGTGGGGGATCGAACCCAGGTGGGCCGAGGCAAGGCAAGAGCCTGCCCACATTCCTGACCCCTTTTCTTGACCCTTTTTTGAAGGTTTCCCATCACGGTCATTCTCACACCTCTTCCCCCTCCGTACATTTCCCTTTTTGCTTTTTGGGGTCACACCCAGCCTTACTCAGGGGGTTTTCCTGGCTCTGCACTCACGAATTACTCCCGGCAGTGCTCAGGGGACCCTATGGGATTCTGGGGCTCGAACCCAGGTGGGCCGCGTGCACGGCAAACAGCCTCCCCGCTGTACTCTAGCTCCGCCACCCCACTCTGTACATTTTGAAGGACCCCCAAACACTCTCACTCCCTGCCAGAGTTTTGGGGATTCCCACAGATTTCAGATGTTCTAAACATTGTGCTTGCCCCTGTTCGTCGCAGTGGAGGGGTGTGTGGGGAAATTTCAGTCTGGTAACCCCCGGGTTTTGGGGTGAAGTCGGGGGGATTGTTTAAGAATGAATGTCCAGCATCAGCGCATGGAGATAGAGCACAGATATATCCAAAGTCCTCGAAGGATTTTTCCAAAAGTTTGTTCGGGGGTTCAGTGGTTCCTCCAATGGGGGTGGGTGGGAGAACGACTTGGAGCTCCCCCTGACTCTTCCACCTCAGAGTTCCTTCCTTCCTTCCTTCCTTCCTTCCTTCCTTCCTTCCTTCCTTCCTTCCTTCCTTCCTTCCTTCCTTCCTTCCTTCCTTCCTTCCTTCCTTCCTTCCTTCCTTCCTTCCTTCCTTCCTTCCTTCCTTCCTTCCTTCCTTCCTTCCTTCCTTCCTTCCTTCCTTCCTTCCTTCCTTCCTTCCTTCCTTCCTTCCTTCCTTCCTTCCTTCCTTCCTTCCTTCCTTCCTTCCTTCCTTCCTTCCTTCCCTTCCTCCCTCCCTCCCTCCCTCCCTCCTTCCTTCCTTCCTTCCTTCCTTCCTTCCTTCCTTCCTTCCTTCCTTCCTTCCTTCCTTTTTCTGCCTACTCTTTCTTTCTTTCTTTCTTTCTTTCTTTCTTTCTTTCTTTCTTTCTTTCTTTCTTTCTTTCTTTCTTTCTTTCTTTCTTTCTTTCTTTCTTTCTTTCTTTCCTTTCCTTTCCTTCTTCCTTCCTTCTTGCTCTCTTGCTTTTCTTTTATTTTCTTTCTTTCTCTCTTTCTTTTTTGCTTTATTTCTTTCCTTCCTTTCTTCCTTCTCTCTCTTTTCTGTCTCTTTTTTGAGTCCTGTTCTTTCTTGCTTACTTGCTTGCTCACTTTCTTTCTTCCTTTCTTCTCTCTTTCTCTCTCTTTCTACTTTCCTCCCTTCCTTTCTCTCTTCATTCTTTCTCTCTATCTTACTTTTGAATCTTTCTCTTTTTCTTTCTTTCTTTCTTTCTTTCTTTCTTTCTTTCTTTCTTTCTTTTCTTATGTCTTTCTTTCTTGGCTTTTGGGGTCACACTCTGTGATGCTCCGGGGTTACTCCCAGTTCTGCACTCAGGAATCACTTCTGGTGGTGCTCGGGAGACCATATGGAATGCCAAGCATCAAACCCAGGTCACCTGCGTAAAAGGCAACTGCCCTCTCTGCATCTATCGCTCAGAGCTGACCTGCTCCCTTTCATTGCAGATCCTTGCACCCCAAGCTTTCAGAGTACTTGATCTTAATCTCCCCTTTATCCTTCATCAGTAGAGGACAGAGAGAAATAACTGGGCTGGGGCTTTTTGTTCTCCAAGGAGAGGGGAAGGGGCACCCTCAGACTTGCAGGGAGATGGGGTGCGGGTAAGTCCATCACAGCAAACCTTAAATAACAGGGTTCAGGACAGGGAGATTGGAGAGCCTGGCAGGTGTTTTGATGTTTGTGACCGACCTGGGCTCTCACACCCTTTCTAGTTCCTTGAGACCCCTGGAGCGGGGAAAGTCTATTTCGAGAACCCCAAATCACTGTATCACTGTATCGCTGTCATCCCGTTCATCATAGATTTTCTTGAGCAGTCTCCATTCATCCTAGCCCTGAGATTTTAGCATCCTTTCTTTTCTCATTCTTGCCAGCGGTACCGCATTGGAGGCTCTTTCAGGGAAAGGGGAATGAGACCCATCATTGCTACTGTATTTGGCATATTGAATACACCACAGTGAGCTTGCCAGGCTTTGCCATGCGGGCAGGATGCTCTTGGTACCCTGACAGGTTCTCTGAGAGGGAGAACTAGGCTATAAGAGGTTACTTCTGGGAGCTTTCTTTTGTAGTCTCTGGATCTTGGCTGTTGATGGGATGACATGGCGCCGGGGGCAGTTTGTGGTTGTGGCTGCCAAGCTACTGGAAAATGGGGGATCTGGGTGGAGGAGGTCCAGTCCCGATCTGAGCAGGCTTGGAGATCTCAGTCGTGAGTCACGCACACCTGAGTTCTTCTGCCGATTCGTTCATGCGTAAGGCTCACCCGAATGTGTCGAGAGGGGCCTTGCAGGGAGCTGCGTGGGCATGGCTGGGTGGGGATGTGCGGTGCGGGATGGGGGTGCACGATGCGGGCTGTAAGGTGCACAGTGCAGAATGGGGGATGCGGGATGCGTCTTACGAGGTGGGGGTGCTGGGAGGAGGTGTGTGGTGCACATTGCAGGGTTTGGGTGCGCAGTGCATGAAACGCAGTGCAGGGTGAGGGATGCACATGACTGGGTGGGGATTCGAGTGGGGGATTCAAGTGCGGAGGCGGGGTGGGGTATGGGGTGTAGGCTGGGGGTGCGTGGTGCATGGTGCTCAGTCCGGGGATCTTGGTGCCAGAGTGCGAGGTGATGGCTGTGCAGGGCTGGGTGGGGGTGTAGTGCAGAATGGGGATGCAGTGTGCGAGTGGAGGATGTGCAGTGCAGTGCGGGGTACAGGCTGCCGGGTGGTGGTGCACGGTGCGGGGTGGGGTGGGGATGCACCGTGCACCCTGGGGCCAGATTCCTTTTAGACTTGCCCCACACCCCATCCTGGGGGGTCCCCCCATTGCACCTTCCAGGCTACGGCAGTGAAGGGCTTGCAAGGGGACTGAGTCCCAAGTTCCCAGCCTGGGTCAGGGCGGTGGAAGCCCCAGTTCTTGGTGCGAGACTCTTCCCTGAGGAGAGCCCCACTCCGGGTTGGGGGGTGGCAGTTACTTTTGCTCTAATTTTGGCTGGGGCTCCCGAATTAAGGGTGGGGGCGCTTTTTAACTGGGTGGCAGCTTTGGGGTGTAGATGTGACTGCCAAGGCTTCTGGAAGTACAGGGAGGTGGGGGGCGGTAGCCCATCCTGACCCCCAAGAAAACCTGGAGATTTCAGTCACAAAACCCCATATCAGAATTTTCAGCAAATTATATCTTGGTGAGGTCCATCCTGAGACCATGAAGTCAGGCCAGGGTATGGCGGTGATTTTGGATTGTGAAAGCAAGTGTCTGTTGGGGGCTCTGCTTGGGTGGTCACCAAGCCAATATCCTCCCCTCTGATTTACCCTGGTATGTTCAGCCATGTGCAGGTATGAGATTAACTGTGTTTTTTGATCTTTTTCGAGATTTATTTATGGGTCTCTGAAGTAAGGCTGATAATTGAGCTTGTATAGCTGAGACAGAGGTGGTCTGTGGGTGTGGCTCCCCCACACAGAGCTTTTGGCCTTTTAATTTCTTGGGAAACTTGATCCCAAGTTGTTGGGGTCCGGCCAAAGGTATGGTGGCAATTTTGGGATATCAGGAAGCCTGAAGGCACCATCAGGCTGCTGATGCACTCACCCTGCAGGTATAGGTTGACCTGCTGGCGGCACCATACCCCCATTATTTTCTTCCTTGACCAATCTAAATACTTGTCAATTTTGTTGATCTTTTTAAAGAACCAATTTTGACTTTATTGATTTTTTCTCCCATTGTCGACTTTATCTCACTTGTGTCTTTTTAATGTTTATGTTTTGGTTCTGCTTGATTTGGGTTGAACTTTCACTTCCTTTTTTCTAGTTTCTTAAAATGGAAATGTAGATATTGACTGGAGATGCTTCTTCTTCACTAGCATAAGCATTTGCAGATGTGAATTTCCTTCCAAACACCGATTTAGCAGCATCCTACAAACCCTGTACATTGTGGTTTTCTTGCATCCATCTTAACTTGTTCTCTAATTCCCATATGATTTCTTATATGCATTTGTCAATACCCCAACATTTTTAATTTTCTATGTATGTGTGAATATCTAATTTTAATTATTGTTATTTTTTAATCCTAGAGTGCATGCATTGAATCATTTCAGCATTTTTACACTTATTACGACTTGTTTTATGGCCTTTACCTTGTGTGCTTGAATGGATCTATTCTGCTGTTGTGCAGTACAGTATTTTGTGTTTGTTAGATCTAGTTTGTGGTGTTGTCATATCTTCTATTTCATTGTACATATTATGTTATTTGTCCTATCCACAATTGAAAGTAGCCTTTGGAGTATTTCTTCACTTCTTTCTGTCATTTTTTCCTTTAGTGGAATTCTGTTGTATATATTTTCATATTAAAATTTATTTTACCAGCATTGATATGCCCATAGAAACTCTATTATTGTTAGTTTTACATTGTATAGCTTTTCCTTTCATATATTGTATGAATTTATTCTTTTGCATATGTTCAATTATTTCTTTCTTTGACTCTAAAATCTACAACTTGTAGAAAGTTATAGAGCTGGTTTTTCTTACATTTCTTCAAATATCTTCTTTTTGATTAAAATGTTTACTCCATAAACATTTAATATAATTGCTAACCAATATTTTTGTATTTTATTTTATAATTACTTTTCTACTCATCCACTTTCTCGCTCCTTTATACCTCCAGGATTTTCATTTTGTATTACATACTTATTTTGCTTAATCTTAATGAATTTGCTATTTTTTCCACCATAAATGTTTTTTATTTTCTGGGATTTTATGTCACGTGTTAAGAAATTGTGTGGGGCTGGAGAGATAGCACTGAGGGAAGGGTATTTGCCTTGCACGTGGCTGACCCGGTTCAATTCTCAGCATCCCATATGGTCTGCTGAGCACCACCAAGAGTAATTCTTGAGCGCAGGAGCCATTAATAATCCCTGTGCATCACCAGGTGTGACCCCCCCAAAAAAAATGTGTTCTGAGTATACTGGTGGAGGGATGGATGTCAGAATACTGTGTGACTGAAATCCAATCATGAACAGCTTTGTAAAGGTCTGTCTCACATTCAATAAAAAAAGACTTTTTTTTTAATTCAATAAAAAAGGTTTTAAAAAAGTTTTACAAAGTTTAAAAAATACTATTGTTTAATTTTCTCATTTTACTTTTTACCTTACATATTTCATCTTTAAACAGTATAACCCATCAACATGGTATTATAGTTAGTGAGCATGTAACTATTTTATTATGAGATTAGAGAAAAGTTATAAAAAACACATTGATAGAATTTTTATATACGCCTATGTATATAGTAATTGTCTACTCATCTATGTTTCTTCATGAAAATGTGAGTTAGTGTCCAGCCAGTGCACTGTGTCTTGACCTTTTTCTGATCATGACGGCTTTTGACCTTGTTTCCTTCCTGTGTCTCCCTCCCACCCCATTCTACCAATTAGCTTCCTGGTCTCATGCTCTGGCTCCCCAGTTATGTGACTTTTTATCTGTGACCCCCTAAAATATCTTATGGTCCCTGATTGAGAAATACTTGTTTAATACCTAGCACAGCGGTAGGTAGGGCATTTGCCTTGCATGTGGCTGACCCGGGTTCGATTCCTCCGCCCCTCTGTAGAGCCCGGCAAGCTACCGAGAGTATGTCGCCCGCATGGCAGAGCCTGGCCAGCTACCCGTGGCATATTCGATATGCCAAAAACAGTAACAACAAGTCTCAAAATGGAGACGTTACTGGTGCCTGCTTGAGCAAATTGATGAGCAATGGGATGACAGTGACAGTGACAGTGAATTTGGTTTTAGTTGTAGGGCAGACCTGCTAGATAAAATTTTTTTCAGTGCTCTTTGAATTTCTCTTTCATTTTTGAAGGATGCTTTTGTTATACAAAGAACTCTCTAAGGTCTTTTCCTCCTAGAAATTCAAAACTGTAAGCATATTTGAGAGAATTTATAAATAAATTCCTCTATTGGTAGTGAAAATAATATGTAGGTCTAAAGATCTGTGGAGCCGTATGGTGAGGCACTACTGCCTACCCACCCCGTCTCCCTTCAGCCTGCATTGAGACAGCTCTTCCTCCCACACCTGGACTGTGGGACCCACTACCACCACCCTGTGCCTCGATACCACTCCTTTGGACTTCCCTAAGCTGACCCTGTCTCTAAACCCAAGCAGTCCCAAGTGGACCCAGTGGCTGCACTAATACCCCCCAACACGTGGGCATATCAGCATCCTTGCAACAACTCTACTCCTTCAACACCACTTACAGCATTTTCATAATTCTCTCCCACAATCCTTCCACAATAACCCTGGTATCTAAATGGGAGTAACTAGACCTACACTTGCCTGTCAACTGAAATGTCATCTCAAGATCATGGAACTAGTTAGAAAACAACAGATCACAAGTGGTAGCCCTGGAAATAATAAATTAGATCAGTTTAATGACGAATAAGGTCAATATTCAGATAAACAGAATTCTAAAGCTCACCTGCAGCATCCACAAAAAAAATACAAAAAAAAATCATCTGCAATGGCAGAAAGAGAGAGAAGTCCAGGCAAATTCTCATGCTCAATTCAAATTTTGAGCCTCATCAAAAAGACCCTCAAATCAACACTTCATGAAATGGCAATAGAAATAAAAGGGGAAGAGAAACTCAATCAGATCAAGGAAGAATTGATACATGTTATTAAAGAGTCCACACAAATGGAATTAAAGGAGGTAAAGAATGCAAGGATAGCACACCACAGAAACAGAATTCTGCATGCAGAGAACCATATCAGTGACAGTGAAGACAAAATGCTAGCCAACAGTGATAATGATGTTGCAAAAGAAAAGAGGTCAAGAAATAGAATATAAAATAAGATTATTGATGAATAACAGCAAATGGAATATTATAGGAGTAGCAAATGGAGAGGAAAAAGAGAAAGGGGAAGAATGACGAGAGGAAGAAAAAATAACTGACAACTTCTCCAGTTTCTGGAGGGAGGCTTTTGCAGAGATTCAAGAGGCTCAGAGACTAAACAAGATAGAATCAAGCAAACTATCACCAAGGCACATAGTAATAGAAATGAAAAAAGCAAAAGACAGACAACTTAAAGCATCAAGAAAGAATAAAATTCTCTGGTACAAGGGAAAAAACTAAAAGATCTCCCATATGACACATTTCAGGCCAAAAAAAAAAGAATGGAATAACATACTCAACGTATCACTTGTACCACTTGTCATCAGTTGTTCATTAATTTTCTCGAGTGGGTGCCAGTAATGTCTCCATTCATCCCTGTCACATGCTAGTGTAGTCCAATGGCATCTGCTCACTCCAGGAACACGAGGAGCCTCAAACCATTCACTCAGGGTACTGACGGAGAAGTGTGACCATCTCGTAGGTGGGTGGCTACACGTTCTTTTGACATCCCGTGGAATCCAGTCAGTAACAGCTCTAGTCCAGTGGTCATCTCTAAATTGCATTATGTGTCTGGCCCATCTGATTTTTGATGCCTTGGCAAATGAGCAGCAACCCTGATTCTTGATTGTTGATGGAGGTATTCAACGTACCAAATGAAAAAAGAAATTTTTTTTCATCTTGGACTACAGCAGCTGCCTCATCCAGCTGTCATTTACATTGCAGGGATGGATAAGAATCTTTTCAGACAAACAAGACAAAGTAAACAAATCCTGCAAGTATTACTGAAAGGTTTCCGATAAAAAGCATTTGAAAAATTAATCCCCCACACATATATAAAATAGCAACATAGCCCTTTATATCAATAAGCTTTCTGTATTTCAGTGGACTAAACTGTCCTACCAAAAGGCAAAGAGTAGCTGGATGGATTAGGAAAGAAACTTCTATTGCTCTTACAGAAAACACTCCTAAACTCACTAGGTAAATATAGACTCTGAGTGTAAGGATGGAAAACAGTCATACAAGCCAGTGGGAGACAGAATAAAGCTGGAGTAGCCATACTTATAATAGACCAAACAGCATCCAGCAGACGCATAAAGGAGGGCACAGGGCTGCTAGGTTAGTTGGTGACCAGTTGCTGTTTATTCCATTCTCCCCATGCACCCCGTTCCAGTCTCAAACTGACCCTCATTCCCTCATTCCCATCCCCTCCTGTCCCCCGTGCCAGTCTCTCCACACACACTCCTTCAGCCTCTTCTAGAGCCCAACTTTCCAGCATTCAGGGTAGCAAGGACACCTAGGTGAGGTAGCACAATCAACATCTGAAAGCCCTTCCTTCTGGGGAAGCTCTTCTAAGACAAAGATGTCCTCCTGCTAGGAGATCAGCCCAAGGGATTTTTTTTTAATCTAAGGACATATTTGTCCTTTTCTTAGTCCACAAACAATCATCTTAGATCTACTTACTTCTTAATAATCTTTCTAGTCATTTTGTATGGACACAGTAAGAGATATGTTAATCTTATAGGGTGACTCTGCTGGGGATATCTTGGTATAGATCCCAGACTGCATTTCTCAAGCCAGATGAGCCCTTCCTAACCCTAGCCGGGTCCTTGTCCAGTCATTTCTCTTTGGGCCATGACAGAATTCATCCACGACCGTGCCCTTGAGTTATAGTTAAGTATTATGGAGCTTGGCCTGTCCTGTTTCGTGCCAGGGTAGCTCACAGCTTGCCCTAGGTCCAGCCAGTCCTTTCGTCAGGACCCTGTTTCTGGGATGCTAGGAACTAAAGGGAAACTGAGTCTTAAGTCGAGTTATATATATGACAGACATCCAGGAGTAAATATTATTTGGAATCAATTAACTCCCAAGTTACAAAAGCATAGCATTAACTGTCTTCCTATGTTTATACAAAAAGGACATTGCTCTGAGGTAAACTGTGCAAAAGACATAAGGGAAGAAGAAAAGCAATATTTCACATAAAATACAAAATCCAGAGTCGTTAGAAGGATCTGACCTTACAAGTCACAGGGTCTGATTTAGGGATATAGGTGATTGGGGAGGAGAGCAAAGAGAAGTTAAAGATAAACATAGAGGAATGGGAGTGCCTCAGGAGCATGGTGATGGGTGTAACCCAACAAACCTAAGCTCCCTGCAGCCAGGGAGAAAGGACTAACCAATGTTATCCTACATTCAGACACCTCCACCAACCTCCCCAAAACTGAGGATATAATTTTCTCTAGTGCATGTGGAATTTCTCCAGGATAGATAACATATTAGGGCATAACTCAATATATATAAATTTACAAAAATAGAAATCATGCAAAGTATTCTCTCAGACCACAATAACATGAAAGTGGAAAATGATTATAAAAAAGGGGAAAACTTCAAACTTTTGGAAGCTGGACAAGTCACTGTTAAATAGCACTTGGATCAAGGAGCAAATCAAGGAAGAAATAAAAATATTTCTTGAAACTAATGAGAATGAAGGTACAAGATACCAAAATATATGAAATACAATGAAAACTGTACTAAGGGGGAAATTCAGCGTAATGCAGGCCTACATTGAGAAAGAAGAAAGCACCCAAATAGATGATTTAAGCACATATCTCAAAAATCTGTAGAGGAAACAACAAATAAACATAAGATATAATCGACTGAAGGAAGTAATAAAAATTAGAACAGAAATTAATGTTATAGAAAAAAAGAGAATAAATCAAACCAGAAGTTGGTTCTTTCTTCAAAAGAATAAACAAGGGGGCTGGAGTGATAACACAGCAGGTAGGGCATTTGCCTTGCGTGCGGCCGACCCGGGTTCGATTTCCAGTATCCCATATGGTCACCTGAGCACCGCCAGGAGTAATTCCTGAGTGCAGAGCCAGGAGTAACCCCTGTGCATTGCCAGGTGTGACCCAAAAAGCAAAAAAACAAAAACAAACAAACAAACAAAAAACAAAGAGTAAACAGGATAGACAAACCCTTAGACTCATAAGGATAAGAAAGAAAATGTCCAGATGAATTGAATCAGAGATGAAAGATGAAACATTACAACATACTCCTCAAATATTCAAGATATTATGAAAGGTTACTACAAACAACTTTGTGATGTTAAGCTGGAGAACGTAGAAGAAATGAACAGATCCTTAGAAACATCTAATCTCCCATGAGGAGAAAGTAGAAAACTGAACAAGCTAATCACAAATAAGGAAATTGAAATAGTGATTAAGACCATCCAAGAATGAAATTCCCCATCAGAATTGGCTGGCTGGGGGCTGGAGTGATAGCACAGCGGGTAGGGCGTTTGCCTTGCACGCGGCCGACCCGGGTTCGAATCCCAGCATCCCATATGGTCCCCTGAGCACCGCCAGGGGTGATTCCTGAGTGCATGAGCCAGGAGTGACCCCTGTGCATCGCCAGGTGTGACCCAAAAAGCAAAAAAAAAAAAAGAATTGGCTGGCTGGTGAGTTTTATCAAACTTTCAGAGAAAACTTACTGCATTTACTTTTTCAACTCTTCCAATATGTTGAAGAAGCTTCTAACTCAGCTAACATTGCATTAATACCCAAAGTAGATAGAGACACATCCAGAAATGAAAATTTAGACCAATCTCCCTGATGAACATCAATGCAAAAATCCTCAACAAAACCTTAGCAAACTGAATCCAACTGCACATCAAAAAATCATATATAATTATCAAGTGGAATTCATCCAAGATGGTTCAATATATGCAAATCAATTAACATACTATTCCACATCAGTAAAAGGCAAGGCAAACATCATATAAACATAGCAAAAGATGCTAAAATAGACTTGACAAGTTTCAATTTGAATTAATGATAACAATTCTCAATGAAATAGAAGTGGAAAGAACCTCTGTTGCGTGAAGCTATATATCAGTCGGTCAGAAGCGCAGAGGCAAGACACGCGAGAGAAATGTAGAGAGCAAGGAAGGACAAGGCATCAATCTGGCTTGAGGCGAAGAGCGACTTCCAGAGGCCTCCCTTTCTTCTATTTTTTATCAGTTACATCTGAATGACCTCATCACAGTGAGAGAACCACTGATGAGAGTACAGTTATAGGATAAGCATTCGTCAAAAGAACATCAGGGTATACGTCGTCCTGTCAAAGCTATGCTGTCAAAGCTATGTTGCAATGATTTAAAATGTCAGAGGAAGATATGGAACTGGACACATAGGCTCTACAGATTACATCCCTCACACTCTTGTGGTCGGTTACACATAGGGCAAAGAGAAGGCCCAGACTGATACTTGGTCACACCAGATTAAGGATGTGTAAGCAGGGGGAAACTGCTGCTTTGTACTGCCAAGATGAGGTATGTCCAGGCGGGCCTATGAGAGCATGCTGTACTCCTCCAGGTCATCAGACTCACAAGCTTAGCTTGCCCACTTAATTTAAAGTGGGGCCTCGGCTCTGCTTCCTGCTTGCAGGGCAGCGTCCTAATGTCCTGGCTTAGCACCAACAAACCTCCCTCAAGAGAGTAATGGCTATCTATAACTAACCTACAAACAGTATTGCTGCAGAAATTCCCACCAGAAACCTGTGGAGAAACAAACAATCTGTACTGAGAAGTAGGAAAACGTGCCAGCAGATCCGGTGAGCTTGTGCTCCAGAACTGGCTCCAGTCCAAAGGCAAAAGCTTCGTTTGATAGCCTATCTGATGGAGGTTGGGGCATTTGATGGCACCTGGCAGGAGAGGACAGAAGTAGAAATTCCAAAGTGTGTTATTTTGCAAAGCTGGGTCTGGATAACGTCAAGGACCTGAGCACATTTGACAGGTGACCAAGGTGACAAAGCGAGACTCAAACCATCTTATGAACATCCCAAATACACCCCATGGCTCTATGGCACAGCCCAGACTCAGTGGTTCCTTGGCAGGTCCTGCTCTTTGGGGTTAACCTCCTTGAAGTGAGACTGTTTGAAATACAGGCAGGGGGTTCTTCTCATCAGTATCACTCTTTTGTTTTGTTTTGGTGTGTGTGTGTGTGTGGGGGGGGATCATACCCATGAGGCTCACAATTTTCTATTGACTCTGCAAACAGAAATTACTCCTGGCAAGACTTTTTAAGACTATACAGCATACCGGGGATCAAGCCTGGGTTGGCATCATGCAAGGCAAGTCCTATCTCTCTGGTCCACATCACCAGTATCATTCTTAATGGTGAAGAACTGAAAGAATTCCCACTGAAATCAGGTACGAGGCAAGGATGTTCACTGTCTCGTTTTTCATTCAGTATAGTATTAGAAGTTCTAGCAACAGCAATCAGGCAAGGTAAGTAAATCAAAGATATTCAAATTAAAATAAAACAAAGATATTCAAATTGAAAAAGAAGTCAAATGATCACTATTTTCAGGTGGCATAATAATATACATAGAAGACCCTAAATAATTCACCAAAAACCTCCTAGAAACAATAAAGCAACACAGCAATTTGACTAGCGATAAAGTTAGCCACATAAACACAAAGCACAGAAACACATAAACATAGACAAAAAATTGGTTGTGTTTCTATATGCAAAAAAGAATCATAGAAGAAAGAGATTTAAAATAGTGTCCCAAAACATTAAATACCAGGAATGGACTTAATGAAGGACGTGGGAGATCTATATAACAAAATACATAGGGACTGGGGGGCTCAGTGACTGAGAGCAGCCTCTCCAGACCAGATGGTGGCAACAGACGGACAAAGGACCTGGGGAACGGAGAAACAGGGCCCCAGACTGTTGGGAGTCAGTTTATTTCTCTCTCCTCCCCAGCATAGTTCGATCTCTCCCCTTACCGCACAAACCACACAATTGTAGTCGTGGTCGTAGTCCCAGGCATCATAGTTCCCTCATCCTAGTCCTCGTCTTGTCTTTCTAGTCATCGTTGTTACCTCGTCCCCTCTCCCCCCCTTACAGCACAGTTACAGAGACACCATGAGGGGTGGGTACTCATGGGTGGGGTTGAGTGTTGTCAGAACAACAAACAGAGGTAAAGCCACCCCTTCAGGGGAAGGTCTAGGAGATGAACTCAAGGTACAAGTCTCACATGAGGGTTCTCCAGATGACTAGGAGATCTGCTCAGGGTTGTTTGCAGATTTCGGTTCTATTGAATAGTGCTGCAATGAACATAGGAATGCTGATGCCCTTTCTGTTTGTGCTTTGGGCCCTTGGGTATGTTTCCAAGAGTGGACTTGTTGATCGTATGGGAGTTCAATTCCTAGTTTTCTGAGGAATGTTCGATTGTCTTCCCAAAAGGCTGGAGCAGTGGACATTCCCCAGCAGTGAAAGAGAGTCCTTCTTTCCCTCTGCCCATGCCAGCACAGGAGGTTGTGTTCTCCGTGATGAGTGTGACTCTGGTGTGAGGCGATATCTCATTGCTTTGATTTGCATTTTTCTAATGCTTTGTGAAGTTTATTTTTCATATGAGTTTTTTTGCCATTTATTTTTACTTTGAGGTATTTTCTGTTCATCTTTTCTTGCCATTTTTTTGATGGGGTTGTATTTTTTTTTCCTTGTACACTTCTACCTGGGGACTGGAGTGATAGCACAGCAGGTAGGGCATTTGCCTTGCATGTGGCCAAGCCGGGTTCAATTCCTCCGTCCCTCTTGGACAGTCTGGCAAGCTACCGAGAGTATCCCATTGTGAGATGAGTATCTCCATCTCACAATGGAGATGTTACTGGTGCATGATCGAGCAAATTGATGAACAACTGGATGACAGTGCTACAGTGGTACAGTTTTGCCAGTGCTTTGGCTCTCTTGGATATAAGCTCTTTATTAGTTTCAGGTAAGCAAATAATTTCTCTCAGTTTGTGGACTGTCTTTATATTCTGATCATTATTTTCTTTGAGGTGCAGAAGCTTCTTAATTTAATGTAGTCCCATTTGTTTGCCTTTGCTTCCACTTACTTGGTTAGTGGTATTTCACCCTTAGAGATGCCTTTAGCTTCAATGTCTTGTAGACAATGAATTATGTCTACATTTTTCTCTTTATTTTTTTAATTAAAATTTTGAGAGCCTGTGTTCTCTGGTCTGTGTTCTCCCCTGAGCTACACTGCACTGCATTGTCGTCCCGTTGTTCATCGATTTGCTTGAGTAGGCACCAGTAATGTCTCCATTGTGAGACTTCTTGTTACTGTTTTTGGCATATCGAATATGCCACGGGTAGATTGCCAGGCTCTGCCATTAAGGCGGGAAACTCTCCATAGCTTGCTGAATTCTCTGAGAGGGATGGATGAATTGAAAGCAGGTCGGCTGCGTGCAAGGCAAACGTCCTACTCGCTGTGCTTTTGCTCCAGTCCTCTCCCCTGAGCACATATCTTTATTGCTTGCCTCTATGTCTCTTTCTTTGCTTGCTTAATTGCTCTCCAAGCCTGTGTTCTCCCTTAAACATGGATCCCACTTGCTTATCTCTGAGTCTCTTTGCTTGGGCTTCTTTCCTCTCTGGAGAAGACTGTGTTCTCTCTTTAACACATGTTTCTTCTTTCTCCCTCCTTACATCTTTCTAAGTAAGTTTTGTTCAATAAAAACTATCTTTCTTTGGGGGTCAGGTGATAGTACAGCAAGTGGGGTGCACATGGCCAACACAGGTTTGATTCCCCAGCTTCCCGTATGGGCCCCCAAGCCAGACAGGAGGGAACCCTGAGTGCTGTTGTCACTCAAAACCAAAACAAAACAAGACAAACAAAAAAACTTTCTGCTTCACTGAAAAAGTATTTTGTGCATATCCGTGTTCGATTCTTCCGCTCCTCTGGCAAGCTACCGAGAATACTGAGCCTGCACGGCAGAGCCTGGCAAGCTACCTGTGGTGTATTCAATATGCCAAAAACAGTAACAATGAGTCTCACGATGAGAGATGTTACTTTTGCCCACTCGAACAAATCGGTGAGCAACGGGATGACTGTGACAGTGACAGTAATTTTATTTTATTCTACTTATTTTAGGTTTTATTTAGTTTAAATAGTATGGTTGTAATGGTGTTTAAGCTCATAGTATTTATAAACAAAGTTACTATGTGCTACCACCTCCAAAACGCCCTTGACCTTCCACCTCTGTCCTTTTGTTATGTCAGGAAAGAATAATATAACCGTAATATCAATGTTTCTAAAACAGCCAACTTCTCTCTACTAGCCTCCTCCTCCTCCTCATCATCTTATATAAGTATATAAGCATATAACTACCTGTAAGTATTCTGCTACCTTCTTCATCAAACTGTAAGCTGTTCATTAGAGAAAAATCACTATTAAAAAAAATTCAACATTGGGGCTGGATCGATAGCACAGTGGGTAGGGCATTTGCCTTGCACGGGGTTGACCCGGATTCAATTCCCAGCATCCCATATGGTCCCCTGAGCACCACAAGGAGTGATTCCTGAATGCATGAGCCAGGAGTAACCCTTGTGCATCGCCAGGTGTGACCCAAAAAGCAATGAATAAATAAATAAAATAAAAATTTCAACATTTGGGCTGGAGTGATAGCACAGCAGGGAGGGCGTTTGCCTTGTTCTTTCCTGATTTGGGCTTATGAATAGTGCTGCAATGATCATAGGAGTGCCATATGTCTTTTCTGAGTAGATTTTGGGCATCTGGGGTACATACCAAGAAGCGGGATTACTGGGTCATATCCCCAGCAACAGAAGCTCAATTTCTGTTTTCTTTTGGGAAGTGTCTATATTGTTTCCCAAAAGGTTGCACATTTTGACATCCCCTCCAGCAATGAATGATGGTCTTTTTCCCAATATCCATATCAACACCAGTCATTTTTGTTCTTTGTGATTATGATGTGTGAATTATAATAAATGTAGTTTTCTATCATTTGTTTTTAAAATTTTATGACAGGTATTCCTTGGACTTATGATTTTGCTGGTATGGGTGACCAATTTTACCTTTGAGAAAGGTCCTGACTTGCAGTTTGAATACAAACCACAAAACCCCTGGCTTCAGGAAACTCCCTTCCTTTGCTGTGAGCTGTGCTGCCTGTCGCCTGATAAGAGCCATGTTGTAACCTGCCCTGCCTTGCTGATGCGTGATAGACTGTGAAAGAATGGGGAGCTCGTAGATTACCCTATAAATGCTCTTGAGAGCCTTGATTGGCACCGAGAGCTTCAGGTGCTTTGCCGGGGTCTGGTCAGCCACAAGACTGTCTTAGTGAGTGTGATTAAACAAACTGTCATTTGACTGTTGCAACATGATATGTGCTGGTCTTCTATGAGATGTCGTATTGCTGGTTTAATTTGCATTTACCTAATGATAAGGGGTACAGTATATTTTTTATATACCTGTTGGACATCTGCATGCCTTCTTTGAAGAAGTATTTGTAAATGACTCCACCCCATATTTTTTTTCTTTTTGGGTCACACCCAGCGATGCTCAGGGGTTACTCCTGGCTTTGCACTCAGGAATTGCTCCTGGCAGTGCTTGGGGGACCATATGGGATGCCGGGGATAGAACCCAGGTCGGCCGCGTGCAAGGCAAACGCCCTACCTGCTGTGCTATCGCTCCAGCCTCCACCCCATTTTTTGAAGTGGTTGATTATTTTCCTTCTTGTAAAGTTCTACCAGTGAGGAGGATACATATGTATGTGTGTGAATACATATATATGTGTGTATATATATGTAATGGGATGTATATATTTATATATACATATGTATGTGTACATCTTAACCATTTGTACCATGAGTGGTGGGCAACTATTTTCTCCCAGTCTGTGTAGTATCTTTATATTCTCGTCGCTTCTTTCACTGTGTAGAAACTTCTTGCTCTGATGCAGTGCCGTTTACTTATTTTTGGTTCAATTTACTTGGCCAAAGGCATTGAATCATTGAAGATATCTCTAAATCAAATGTTCAAAAGTGTTCAGACTATGTTTTCATCAATATAATTTATGGAATCCTGTATGATACCAAGATCTTCAATTTTAATTTAACTTTTATGTGTAGTGTTAGAAAGGGGACTGAGCTCGTTCTTTAGCATGTGACCAACCAGCTTACCCAACAACAGTTGTTGAAGAGGCTTTCTGTGACCGCTTCATACTTTTTGGTCTTTTATCAAAAATAAATTGTTCATATACCTAGGATCTGTCTCTGGCCTTGGGTTCTATTCCAAGGTCTGAGTCTGTCCTTTATCCAATGTTACATGGTTTTGATTCCTGTAACTTATAGTAAGGTTGGACGTTTAGGGAGAGTGAACTCTCTCATTTTATTTTATCCCTAAGATTGTTCTGGCTATTGTGAAGAGAGGGTGTTATTGCACAATATAAATTTCTAAACTGTTTGATTATATCTTTAATGAACGTCAAGGGTTTTTTTTTTTAAATAAGGACTACAATGAATATGCATAATGCTTTGGGCTAGGTTGTCATTTGACATTATTAATCTTTCCCATCCATGAACAGGGGATATATTTTCACTTTCTCCTGTGTTTCAAAATTTATTTTAGTCGTGATTTGTATTGTCAGTAGCTTGCGGGCTCTCCAAGAGGGGCAGAGAAATCGAACCTGGGTCAGCCGCAAGCCTGGCAAGCTACCCGTGGTGTATTCTATATGCTAAAAACAGTAACAACAAGTCTCACGATGGAGACGTTACTGGTGCCCGCTCAAGCAAATCGATGAGCAACGGAGTGACAGTGACAGTGATTTGTACATTTCTTTTTTTTTTAATTACTTATTTTATTTAAAATGCAATACTCACCACCGAGATGTGATCCCAGGGGCCGCACGCATGTGCAGCCTCTCCGCAGCTGCACAAGCGTGAATCCAGACCCAGCAAAACCTCTTTCGGCATGGGCAACTCCTCGCAGAATGTCTCCAGCCTGAGAACTAAGCCTCGGCCCCGTGCCCGCCCAGGAGGGGAAAGGTATTTCTCTCTCTCACCTCTTTCTCTCCGGGGATGAAGGGCGCGGTGTCCGCCATTTTAAGACAACCACAGATTGGGTTTTCAAGCCTGCAATGATCCAATATCTGGAAGAAATCTCCCTGAACTTAGTGTTAAAGTACAGAAATTCAAACCTTATTTGTCTTCACAGTAGGTCTGAATCTAGTGGGGTACTCCTAACAACAATAGTGAGGTTTGTATTGAAATATTGAATGTAACCAAAGTAAACAGAATGTAAAATGAAACTTATCAGTTACAAGGTAGCGGGTGGGGGGGCGGGGTTGGAGGTGTACTGTGTGGAGTTTTTTTTTTTGGTGGTGGTGGAATATGGGCACTGGTGAAGGGATGGTTGTTTCAGCATTGTATAACTAAGACCTAAGCCTGAAAGCATTGTAATCTTCCACACGGTGATTTAATAAAAAAATTTTTTATTTAAAAAAAATGCAATACTAAGCCTTCAGGAACGCCTGATGAACTCTAGTTGACTAATCTGCCAACCCCTAAAAGACACTGACTTTTCTTTCTTTTTTCTGTGTGTTTTATTTTATTGAATCACCATGTGGAAAGTTACAAAGTTCTCAGGCTTATGTCTCAGTTATACAATACTCAAACACCCATCCCTTCACCAGTGCACATATTCCACCACCAAAATCCCCAGTATATCTCCCACCCCTGCCCCCCCACCCCCACCTGCGTAACTGATGAATTTCACTTCATTTTCTCTTAACCTTGATTATATTCCATATTTCAACACAAAACTCACTATTGTTGTTGGAGTTTCCCCCAAGAAAGACAGCCCTACTACCAAGGAAGCATTTGATAATTAGTTTTCCATTGCTGAGAATGAAGAGATATGTAGCCCCACTGCTCCAAGTACATAACTCTTTTTTTACCTTTTTTTTTCTCTTCCCCCTTCCCTCGCCACCCAGTTCATACCTGTTTGATAGACCTCATAATATGGTGGACGCCACCCCGCGTTTCTCCCCGAAAATGGGAAACAACTGGGAAAGAGGGAGATTTCCTCTCCTCGGCCCGCGTGGGGCTATGGCTTAGTTCACAGTCTAGAGAAATGGCTGCTACTTTGATTATCTTCAATATTTCAACAAAAAACTCACTATTACTATTTGGAGTTTCCCCCAAAGTCAGGCCTGCTAAAAAGGAACCGTTTCACATTGCTGACAATTAAGAGATGGTAAGTTGCGTGGCCGCTACCGCGGCCTCGTGGATTTGGATTTCTGTATAAAGTCCAGGGAAAATTCTGTCAGAAATTGCATCCCTGCAAGCTTGTACTTCCCTTTTGTGGTGCTCATAAGATGGAAAAGCCTGGAGAGAGAACCCTTCCCCTCGGGTGCCGCATGGGGCAGCGGCTCAGCTCACAGTCCAGAGGCCTCTCTGGGAGCTGCTAGCGTCCAAAGTAGTTCAGTTGGCCTCTGGGATCATGCTCGTGCAGCAGCTGAAAGGGATTTGTACATTTCTTTCTGTGAGAATTTTATTCTTTTCTTAGGTTAATTCAGAAATACTTGTTTTATTTGAGGCAAAGTTGTGAATGGGGATGTTTAAAAATTTTTCTCTCTCTGGGTTGGAGAGAGAGTACAGCAAGTAGGACATTTGCCTTGCATGCGGCTGAGCTGGGTTCGAGCCCCAGCATCCCATATGGTTCCCAGCACCGTGAGGAGAAATTCCTGAGTGCAGAGGCAGGAGTAACCCCTAAGCATTGCTGGGGTATGACCCAAAAAGAAAAAAAAATTCTCTCTCTTCTATTTTATTACTTAGAAATAGGACCATGGTTTTGGCAAATTGATTTTTTTAGCTTGCCACTTTACTGAACAAGTTCATAGTTTCTAGCAGATTTTTGGTATAGATTTTAGGGGTTCCTAGGTATAATATCGTGTCCTCTGAAACTACTGAGAGTTTTGTTACTTTTCTAGTCTGAAAGGCTTGACTATCTTTCTTGCCTAACTTTATTGAAAAGATTCATTTCAACTTCTCAGGCTATTGAGAACCTTCACTTGGATCCAAATGTCACAAGTGGAACGGCAACCACAGCAGCCAGATACCTGGCGGAGAGGACTGACATTACTAGGGAACTCTCTCTAAAAGGAATGCATGGACTACAACACCCAAAAGGAAAGAGAGAACAAAAGGGAATGCCCTGCCACAGAGGCCAGATGGGCGTGGGGGAGGGGTGGTGGTGGTGGGAGGGACACTGGGATCATTGGTGGTGGAGAACGGGCACTGGTAGAGGGATGGGTACTCGATTACTGTATGACAGAAACGCAAACACGAGAGTTTGTAAGTATGTGACTGTACCCCATGGTGATTCATGAATTAAAAATTTTAAAAAACAAATAAAAAAACCAAAAGGAATGCATGGTCACAGAAATGGGACTTCTAGCAGAGCACCTGCCTGCAGTGCATGAGACTAAGAGTTCAATTCGGCAGCAGCTCACAGTAACTAGTGCAACACCTCACTGTGCACACTGATCTCCAGAACCCAAACTGGGTGAACCCCAGGCCAACTGGAAAACACGGCAACAGTTATGGAAATCCTGCTCATGGCCAACACAAAGGTGACAACACAGCAAAGGGAAGAGGGCGGGGGAGGTCACTGCACAAAGACAAGAGGGATGTGTGGGACATCCTAGTTTGTGGGATCTCTGAGGTCATGATGCATTTCCTTAGTACTGATTTCAATGTCGTATCTCTCATAATTCCCTTGGGTAGGAAAATGGAAAAAGCTTAATTTAGAGCTCAAGGACATGGATTAAAGGAGGATTCCAATCTAGATGTGGAAGAAAAGATCTAGTTTCAGGAGGGGAAACGGGCCTTGATAGTTCTCCTATGCTGAGTCCGTTTCCAATGGCTTCTGTCTGCTTCCTCAATCCTGATTTATATCCTGAAATGTTTATCCTCATTTAGTGGTGATGTGAAAGCTAAGATTGTATGCTAGGGGAAGAAAGACTTCCAAAGTTTAGTTCAAAGAAATAGCTTCTAGAAAAAAATTCCACACCTAAAAAATAGCCAAGGAACGACAATATCCTGGGGCAGGAAGTGGTTTCAGAGCAGATCCTATTCCAGCCAATGAACACTCACGTCTGACAAGTTATAATTCAGAGGACCAGCACTGTCTGCTCTTGCTCACAGTTACTGGATGAGCAGGATAGCTGGGGCAGGGCACCCCTCAGAGGGTGGGCCAAGGGGAGCCCTTCTCCTCTGTCACAGACAATGAGCTGAGGCTGAAGAGTTAAGAGCCAGGAGCCAGGGAAGCAGTTGCATTTCAGTGAGCGCAGGAAGCAAGAGACCCACATATCACCACAGTCCAGGGAGTTGCAGCTTTACTCTGACCACATCCAGTCAGCGGGTGTTTTATTGAGATGAGAGCTGTCTGCCCACCAGTGGGGAGAATGTGGGGAGAACGTGGCAAGGTTGGACCTTCCCCATCATTAATGTGCCCTAGAGGCTCATTCTTAACATCTGAGCAAGAGGGGTCCCCAGCATACCCTTTGGCCCACTGTGTCATGCTGTTGTGCAATCAGCTGCACGTCCAGCCTGGACAACTCCGTCCCCTGAGGATTCTCCCTGCTGGTGACAGTTGAACTGGCAGCCTCAGCTAGCAGGGCAGGATGCAGCTGGGGGCTGAGAGGCAGCGACTGGTCTCCCAGGAATCACACAGGTGGTGAAACTCCAGGTCAAGGGGAGCCACTGCTGCTGCTTCTCTTGCTCACGACGACAGCACTGACCTGACCATGACATCCAGGAAAGGGACCTGCTCCCCTCAGAAGGTGGACCCGGGGGAGCACTTCATTTCATCCCCACGTGAAGTCAGCCCGTGGCTGCAGAGAGGAGCAGGAGAGGAGAGAACTCACCTCCCTCTAGGGAGCAGGTGACAGGAACAGAACTGACTAGAACAGCATCAAATCCAGGCCGTGTCCACAGGGAACATGTGGGCACCCCGACTATGGACCGTGGCAGGAGCAGTGGGAGGGAGGGAGCTGCCCCATGAGCCCTGAGTGACCCACTACCCTGCTGTTGAGGAAGAGAGCCTGGGTGTGGGCACAGCCATCCATGAGGGGTCTTGATGGTGTGGACAGTTGAGCTGCCAGCCTGGGGCCTGAGGACAGACGCAGCCGAGGGACAGGGCAGTGCTTGGGCTAACTCCAGCCACACCAGCAGTGTCCCTCCCACGGTCTGCCTGGCAGCTGCCCGGGGGTCCAGCAGTAGCCAGGCTAGAAGTCAGGGCTGTGGGAGCTGTGAATACTGGACTCTGTCAGGGACAGGCCCCCAGTCCTTGCCTGACCCAGAGTGTCCTCCCCTACCTGTCCTCCTCCTGAATCTGCTTCAGGTCCCGGAAACAGATAATCAACCGCATCAAAAACACTGGGAAAAAAAAGGAAAGAAAACTTAACTTACAGACTGAGAGAACATTATTTGAACAGGGTAATTACGTGTATATTTCTGAGCATCTAAATGTACATAAACAAAGGACATGAATCACTCTAACATTTCAGCAGTCACTAGATTATTTCAGACAACAGTAATGTGCAATGCTGAGTCCAGAAACCTTATTAAAGAGTATAAGGAAGCTCCAGAGAGAACAGGCTCGGAGGGCCTGGCCCGGGCACCCCTCCGGGAGAAGCCCAGGAGCAGAGTGAGGGGGCGCGGGATTCTGGAAGGAAGACAAGGCAATCCTTGATCCCTGTTCCCTAAGGTCTCTGTCCAGCAGGTGCTGGGACTGTGGGGCCACACTTAGCGTCATGACTTGAAGGTCACATGAAAGGCTCAGGCTCTGTCATGGGGTCAGGCTCAGCTTCAGTCTTGGGTGCGTCCCGCCTCCTTGACTCTGGCAGCACCTTCCTGCAGGTTTCTCTCAAACAGAGCTGCCCTGCGCTGTCCCAGGGACACCCCAGCCGCGCCCTCAGAACAAGCCTAAGGAAGCAAGGGGTGGAGGAAAGGGAGGCCACTGCAGGGTTGGTGACAGAGGAAGCAGACGTGGTCCCCAGGGAGCAGCTGGGTTGCACGAGGTCACCTGCCATGGCACTCAGCATCTTTCAGGTGCAGTACAGACATGACAGTGCCTGTCAGTGAAACCCCCACGAGGAACAGCCCAGGCCATTTTCTGTCACTTACTAGTCTGGGAACCTGAATCAAATATCGAAGGATGAAATGTCACTGTGTTCACCGTAACTGTGAACAATAGCACTACTGGAAACATAAAAGGATGGAATGCCATGTAAATTTTTAAAAAAGGAAACAAAACTGAAAAATGAAAAGTAAAAACTAGAAAATGAAGCTTTAAGGTTTTCAATTTTAAGTCAGTGAGGACCATGGCAAACAATTGTGTGTTCCAATGTAAATATTACATTTTAAAGGTGCTTCATGGCTTACATTTTACATGTGTATCTGTCTGTATAACTAGGGTAAAACCCCGACATCACAGAAGAACCACGGCATGGGGCAGAGGACATACAGCAGAGGATGTGACACTGCCAGTGTGGACACTGGCTTCTCATAAGGGTCTTTCTGTTGGTGACAGTTGAACTGACCACCTGGGCCCTGGGTTCTATGGCCGAACAGGACATGGCTGTGGGGCAGAGGGGCAGTGGTGGGGGACCAGCAGCCACATCAATGATGTCCCTCTCAGGGTCAGTCTGGCAGCCGGCCCATGTGTCCAGCAGTCGGCAGGCTGGGAAGTCTGAGCTGTCCAGGACCATGATATGTCATTGGACTCTTTGAGGGACAGGACCCATGGCCTGGCCAAGTTCAATCCTATCTTTCCTCACCTTGGCGCACAGAGAGCCCCTCCAAGTCCGAAAAGCGGGCTACAAACTGCTCTTCCTCTAGGGTGTGACTCGCTGTGGCCTCTGAGGGCAACGTGATCCCAGTCAGGAGTACATTTCCCTGGTCACATCGGGAAGGGCTGCAGAAAGGGCCTCCAGGGACGGGTGTCAGCACTCTGGGGGTGCAAGGTGAGGGAGGGGGCGAGCACTTTGCTAACAGAGGACCCTTCTTCCATCAGGCTCACGCAGCCTCCCCCGTTCTGACACGTCCAACAGCCGCTCCACCAGAACGTTCTTCAGGCACCTCCCCTTTGCCTTCCTCTCATGTTTATCTCCTTTCCCTGCAAGCAAACAACCAAGTGCATGAGAAAGGGCCCCTGGGCCTCAGAGCTCCTCTGCCCAGCCCTGCCTGCACTACCGCCCGCAGCCACAGGGGGCGCCACCCAGAGAGCAGCGGGACGCTGGGCCAGGCTCTGAGCATCAGGTATTAGGGTCCTGGGTGTCAGGGACTCAAGGCCACCCGCCCTGTGCTTGGGGTGTCACTGCATACGTCTCCGAGGTGGATCCTGGCGTCCCTCTGCCTCAGGGGCTCTGAGGGAGAGAGGGCCTGAGGGGTCCTGCAGAGCGTTTCCGCACGGGGGCTCTGCTGTTTCCTGGGCCTGGGGACTCGGCTGCTCCTCCCTCGGGACTCAGGGGCATCCCACGAGTCCTTTCAGACTGGCGATGGCCCCGTGCTGAGACGCAGGGTGAGTGTGGGCCCCCGCTGTCCGGCTCCCCCTCCACCTCCCCCAGCGGCCCAGTGCCCGGGTCAGAGGCCACGAATCCCTCCGTTTGCGAGTGTGGGCTCTCGCTCTGCGAGGACCAGGGTTAGGATGGGACCAGCCCTTTCCCCTTTGGGCAGGACCCCCGGACAGAGTGCGCTCCGTCCTCAGAGCGCCTGCGCACACCCCGCTGGTGGCCTCGAGCGCATCAGCCCTGCACACCTGTCCTGAGCCCGCACTGTCCCCTCCAGCAGACCGCCCCCGCCCCATCTCCCCGACAGCACCCTCCCGATGCCTCCCCAGGGCCTGTCTTGCACGTGCAGAGAAGATGGGAGAGTCCCCCAGAAACTCCGTGAGACCCCACTGCCCGGGCCCCTCCCTCTCAGCCTCTCCGCTCAGGCCTCCACCTCCCTGCCTCCACGGGGAAGCAGCTGCTCCACCCCGTGCTCCGGCATAGCATGTTTTGGTGCTGGCTGGCATGAAGCTGGGATCCAGAGGCCAGCGTGTGGTTGGAGGAGGGACAGAGCTGCCGGGCCAGGATCCCGCCCGCAGCACCCAGCCGGCCCCACGGTGCGGGCAGGACACCGCGGAGTCACGTGGAAACAGGCAGCGCTGGACTGTCCCTCCTCACACCTGCCTCCCTGCTCTGCCTGCGGGGGCCCCACCCCGCGGCTCCGCGACCCTCCTACTCTGGGCTCCGGGGCATGAGAGGGTCAGATGGACGCCTAGGAAGTCGGGGCTCTGCTGCTCATGCCGAGCTCCCGACCCTGCTCCCTGGGGCTGGGGGCAGTTGGGGGCAGCTGTCAGCAGCTGTGCTCTGGAGCCAGAGGGTGCACTCCGGAGGGTTGGACCGGGGCAGGTGGAGTGAGAGGCAGGCAAGGGAGTTTGGGGCAGTCAGGGGCTGCCCGCTCCCAGCCTGCTCTGGTTCCTGGACTCTCCGTGACTCAGTGACCCTGGAAGGGGGTAGGGGGGCCCTGCATTCAGAGAAATGATGTGTGAGCTCCAATTTCAACCAGTCCCCCAACATAGCACCGTGTGTCCTCTCTGCCAGTGGGGACAGGAGGGCCCCTTCTAACTTCAGAGACCACTTATTGCTCCAGCAGGACCTGTGGTTTGATGTCAAGTTCAAAGCCTGAGGAAAATGTCCATCCTGGAGGAAGCCAAGATAGTGGCGAAGGGAATGTTCTAGACAGGATTGTTCAGGATTCCTACCCTTAGATTAGGAATGAAACTCAGGGCAACTCTCTGGTTTGTTCAGTGACGACCTTCGTGTCCCATGACATGTGCATAGTAGGTGCTCACTTCATAGAGTGCCTGAATAAGCACCCTGAGACCTGGAGTTGTCTCTGTCCCACAAACACCCCTAAACTAGCCCCAGCAAAGGCAAACATGGTAGCAGACGAATGAATAAAAAGGTGCTTCTTGAAATTTTATAGAATCTGCCTTTGGTGTGACTTAGGGATGTAGGAGCCCAATCAGCAGGGGTCCAGGGTTACACCCTAGTCTGTGCTGGGGTTGGTCCTGGTGATCCTGGGAAATGTACAGCTCCACGCATCGAATCAAAAGGACCTTCGTGGAGAGCCTGTGCCCAGTCAGTCAGCGACTCTCCACACCCAGATGCCTTTGTGAATTATCAAAGGTCACAGAGCTTTGTGGCAGGAGGCGGGAGAGCCTTTTGGGGGAGAAATCAACATTACCGTTAATACAGTGCTGGGGAAGTCAGGCGTCAGCAAAGCCTCTACATGACAGATCACATGTTCTCTTCAAGAACCTTGTATGGTTCATCCTTTCCCGCCTTCCCTTCAGAGAAATCAGCCGACCCAGGAGAGGCACTGGGACCTTCCCAGGACACACAGCTAGAGGCTGGAGGAGCCCGGGAACTGGCGGGAGCACTCTCATCTGAGCACCACCTGCTCCAGGGACTGAGGGGATGGGGAAGGCCAGGTGTGGAGAAGGCTTATGGTAGAAAGCTAAGGCCAGGAATATTGGTCCATGGTTGGAAGCCTGCCTCAAGGCCGGGGGAGAGGCAGTCGGGCTAGAGAAGGGACCGTGATGACAATGATGGTTGGAAGGGATGGCTCTGGATGGGGGATGTGGCTGCGAGTGGGTAAAGGACCAAACATGACGGTGGCCTCTCAGTATCTGTATTGCAGCCCATAATGCCCCAAAGTAGAGAGAGAGCGAGAGGAAAGGTGCCTGCCACAGAGGCAGGCTGGGGTGGGGGGAGGGGAGTGGCAGGAGGGATATGGGGGATATCAGTGGTGGGAAATGTACACTGGTCTAGAGATGGGTGTTGGAACATTTTATGACTGAAACTAAGTCCTGATAGCTTTATAACTGTACCTCACAATGATTCAATAAAAAAAGTGACAAAAACTTTTAACAAGTTTATGGTAAAAATTATATGGGTAGAAACAACACAGAAATTGTTTCTCCATGAGAAGTCAGGTGCCAGAAAGTCCCCCCGGGTTCCTGCCCCAGGGTCAGCATCATACAGTCCTCAACCTGAGACAGGAGGGACTCGGTTTGCATGCTAGGTGGGCGGGGAGGGACAGGGCAGTGACCTCACATGGCCTCATGAGGATTTGACCAGAATTCTCAGCCCAGCAATTTCACCTCAGGAACTTGCACAGAGGAGGAACATGAGCCCCAGCACTCAGCAGTGCTCTCGTCTGACCTTCAGGATGGCAACCTTGAGCTCCTTAGAGCCCTGGGTGTAGCTGAGGAGCTCAATCTCTGCCATCATTACAGGTGATGTGAAAAGGTGATGTGACCGAGTCTCAAACATCACCACTGCAGAGACACAACAGAGGAAGACTGCCCGCACGATACCAGGGCACCAGAGACCTGAGCACCTGTGAGCCCAAGGTCCTTTCATGCATCTCCCTGAGGCCTCTTCTGCCCCCCCCCAGAGAGAAGGGGCATCTCTGGGAACAAGAGTATGTGGAGGGGGCAGAATCTCCTGCCCCCGCACCAGGCTGTCTTCACCGGGGCCCCTTGGAGGGGAGTGGGTTCAGTTTCCCTCCCTGAACCGAACAGAGCCCCAGCAGCCAAAACCCTCCAGAACCCAGCCATAGCCATGCTCAAAGCCCCTCTCCACACGCTCAGTGAGCATCACGCATGAAGGAACTGGCAGAGGAACCCAGCTGTGCGGGACCCAGGGCTGAGATCTCCAAGCCTGCTCGAATCAGGACTGGCCACCTCTCCCAGATCCCCCATTTTCCAGTAGCTTGGCACTCACACCCACAAACTGCCCCCGGCACCATGTAATCTCGTCAATGGCCAAGATCCAGAGACTATAAAACAAAGCTCCTGGAAGCTCGTAGCTGCATTTGCGGGCACACAACCTCTTAGGGTCTAGCCCACTGATGTGCCTGAAGCAGCACACATGTGTTTGGTTTTAACATACTTGCTTGCATTTTCTTCTATACATTCTCCATCCCTCCCGGAGAGCCGGAAAGCTATGGAGAGTATTCCACGCACACAGCAGAGCCTGGCAAGCTCCCTGTGGTGTATTCGATATTCCAAAAGCAGTAACAATGACAGGTCTTACTCCCCTGCCCCTGAAAGAGCCTCCAATATGGCACTGTTGGGAGGATGAGTAAGGAGAGGCTGATAAAATCTCAGGGCTGGGACTAATGGAGCCATTACTGGTGCCTGCTTGAGCAAATGGATGAACAACGGGATGACAGTGATACAGTTACCCCAGGCCTGCAAATCCCAAGGAGAAGGTAAAGGCCAGTAAGATTTCAGCTTCTCCCGCAACACCAGACTCAGTGTGCAGTGCCTGGAATGTTCTTTGGCTGGGAGCTGTTCTCTGCTCTGATGTTCTCGCATGAGTGGACAGAGTGTCCCTTCCTTTCTGAGCTCAGTCATCACCTTTGCGCTGCAGGTTCCAAGCATAGGTGGACATTTGGTTTCAGCCCGCCATCATCCACACCTCCAGTGCACAGCCTGGAGGACAGAGGGGCTGTGGTGTCCCGAGCAGGGGACATGCGTGCGGACACCTGCCTTTCAAGAACTGGTCACTCTCCTCATCCATCAGCTCTGAGGGACAGACCACACCCCTGAGCCCTCCCACCCTCCTAAAGGAGAGGACAGGGACACAGCTCGGACAAAGAGCAGCAGCTGAGTCGTCCCCCCACCCCGCCCCACCCTGACGCTGCCAGGCTGCAGGAGCAAAGGGCTCTGTGGGCAGTGCCCTGCCTGCCTCAGTCACACACACAATGGGCCGGCAATACTCACAGTTGGCGCCTACTGGCTGAGCGTGCGGTGTCTGCACCCTTCACCAGGCTCCCACGGGAGGGGGTGGTGTCTCCCAGGAAGCTCCCTGAGGGCGAGCAGCTCTGGGAATCCGGTGTTCCAGCATGGCAGTGCACAGACCACCTGCTTTTCTGCTCAGCATCTTAGTGTCTGTCACATCCTCAGGGCTGTCCGGGGACCGGGTGGCCGCTGGAGTTCCAGCCAGCACCAGCCTCCACCTCTGCATGTCAGCTCAGCAGCTCACAAACCTGGGAAGAAGCCGCCTCCCCCCCTTCAGGGTGACTGTGCAGCTGCCCGAGGCTGCAGGGGGCGCCTGGTTCCCTGGAGCTCAAGGGAGATTGAGGGATTTACCTTTCAGCTTTGATATTGGCTGACATCAAACTCTTTGCTTCTTAGAGTAAAGGGAGGAGGAAAACCATGGAGACAGCCTTTGTCACTCCCCGCAGGCCCCTGGGGAAGAGCAGACAGACAGAACAGACACTCGGACCATGGGTCCCTCCCACCGTCTCTGTTCTCTAGCCTGGTTCATTCCAGGGCCATCAGGGTCTTCTCTCACGGCAGGGTTTCAGGGTGTCCCTGTCTGAGCCCACGGACCCACAGCAGCCCCGGGTGGGTGGCTCCAGCTCCCGGAGTTCGGAAGGAGATGTGAGTGGAACACTGTCTCAAGGAGTGTGGCAGGGCTGAGGCTCACACAGCCTGCAAGCCTGTGTTCAGTAGGATTCAGAGATACAATTTAGAAATTTATTGAACACAAAGTGGAATCCACTGTTTTTCTTCTTCTGGAATTTAAATACGTGTGGTCAGTAAATATCAATTGTTTTTTTTACAAATGGCAAAGTTAGAAGCCAAAGAGATAGTACAAGGGACATGAAGCGTGACTTGCATGTAGCTGACCAGGTTTCATTCACCACATCCCGTAGGGTCCCCCAAGCACCACCAGGAGTGATTCCTGAGCACATAGCCAGGAGTAACCCCTGAGTATCCCTGGGTATGACCAAAAACTAATAAAAAAGAAAAAGTGGCAAATAGATCACAGTAAAATCAGATGTCTTGAGCCTGAAGAAATGGTCAAGAATATATGGTGCATCTCTTGTGTGCAGGAGAGATGGTCCAGAGCATGTGGTCCATCTCTTGTATGCAGGAGAGATGTTCCATATAAAAGAGGCTCCATCTCTTATATGCTGGAATCTCCACTTCAATTTCCAGCACCAAATAGTCTCCTGAATGTTCCAGTGAGCAGCCCAGGAGGCCCTGAGCACTGCCAGATGTGGACCTGGAGGCCCTGAGCCCTATTCAGAGTCTTAGTAAGTCCCGACCCCACGGGATCAGCTTTACCACACCCCCAGGGTCGTCCTTGCCTTGGACCATCCACCCAGTGAGCCAAAAGTCACCAGGGGGAACCCAGAACTCCACGCCACCATATGGGATATCATGAAAACTTAGAATTTTACATCGTGCTAACAGTTATGTCTTACTTTGCATTTTGCCATCACACATGGTCAAATGTGTCCTTTCTAAGTATTGATGACAGGAATAATCTAGAACCTATAGCCATCCACATAAGGAAGAAATGATTCCTCTGTGACATGCAACGTCAGGTGACACCATGCACCCTTGTGAGGGGCCTGGGCACAGACATAGAGGAGCTGCTCCACCATTGTCCAGTGTGTGGGGAGCAGCCTGCTGTCACAGGCCCGCTGGGGAGGGACGGAGAATGATCTCACACTGACACGATCACATCTGCAAAGCGCAATGCAGGGATTCTTGGAGGCCACAGGCTCGTGCCGTCAGCACTGCTGTTGATTCTGGGTCATTGCTGTCACCCCCGAGATAGCTGATGTCCCCGAGCAGTGCCTCCTGGGTCTCTCCCTTGGGCCGAGAGAACCATGACCTCTTGGGATGAGCTTTATGAGGGTCGGGCATCTCCTGACTGAAACAGAAGAATGCAACTGAACACAACACCTCTCAGTCAAGGAAAGTGAGTCATTTGGACTTTATTATTTTGTGAGCCTGCTGTTTTACCTGTCTTGGTTGTAGGCTTGTATGTGTATTGTTGGCACTGAAGGGTAAGCATCTAATGGGTGACCCCCTGGATGTCCTCTAATTTAATGGCAGTGGATTCAACCATAATGATTATGAGAAGAATTGAAGGATCCATGATGTTGTCACAACAAATCCCTGTAGCACCCACCTTGAAAGTGTGACAGCACAAACTCTCCCATGGAGAGTATATTTCTCTCTCTGAGTGTGGTTTAGGCTGGAGTTCTCAGAGCCACGGGGCATTGAAACACGGTAGAATCAGGGAGGGGCCCGGGACAAGAGGGGCAGGTGCTGAGTGGACTCTTCTCACACAGGGACCAATTTTGATGTCTGAACACACACTAACCCCTAAGCTCCTCCAAGAGTGATGCCGGAGATCAGAGCTGGAGAAGCACCTGAGGGGTGCTGAGCCCCACACAACGGAGGCCTCGCCTCGGTACTGGCAACACCTGCCTGCCTCTGTCTCAGGGACACCCCAGCCGCGCCCTCAGAATAGGCCTGAGGAAGCGAGGGGTGGAGGGAAGGGAAGCCTCGGCAGGGTTGGGGACTGATGAGGCAGATACTGTGCCTAGGGGGCTGTTGGGCTACACACGGTCACCTGAGACAGCCTCATCATCTTCCAGGTGCAGTTAAGACACTGTCAGGGAAACCTTCCCACAGGGAACAGCCCGGGCCCATTTTCCTTCCTTAACTTCTCTGGGGAACTGATTCAATATGAAAGGAGGAAATAATGCCAAGTGTACACTGACACTACGAACAATACCACTGTTGAAAACAGGAGTCCTAATGGAAAGTGACTTAATGTCAGAAAGGAAATGAAACACACAAATAAGATTGATTGATTGATTGATTTTGCTTTTGGGTCATGCCCAGAGATGGACAAGGGATACCCTGGCTCTGCACTCAGGAATTACTCCTGGTGGTGCTCGGGGGACCATATGGGATGCTGGGGTTCAAACCCGGTCAGCCACGTGCAAGGAGAACGCCCTACCCACTCTGCTATTGCTCCAGCCCCCCAAAATCAGATTTAAGGTATGTGTAAACCTACTTTTAATTTTTATGTCATCGAGGACCATGAAAACCAAAGTCCACATGTGCTAAAATGAAGCATTCACGTAGAAGGTGCTTTATTGGATTATACGGTACATTTCTATGCACAACCAGAGTAAAGCCCAGGACACCACAGAAACACCCCGGGCAAGGGGGAGAGGACAAAGAGAAGAGGAGCCTGTTGGCCCTGGGAGAGGATGTCAGGCAACTGCGAAACGGGTCGACTTTCTCTAAAGGGAACCAGCAGTGGGCCACTTTGGTGGAGGTTGGTCTCTCCCCAGAGGAGATGAGCAGCACGAGGAAAGCTGTGGCAAGGGGAAATCCCCAGGGTAGCAGAAACTGGGGCATCACTAATGAGGGCCTGCAGGTCCTGCTGTCACTAGAACACAACTTGTCGTGTCTCTGGAACAACAGATAAGCTCTTCACATCGTGGCTACCAGGAGGACAGAAACAGGGAACAGCAGCTCAGCTTCACCCGAAGGGGCTGGGAGCCAGGGAAACCAGTTCTTTCCTGCTAACAACCTTCACCAGAGGACAATGCTGCAGAGACTGCATCTGCCCCGCTTGAGGGTATACCAGAAGATACCCCGCAGATACCCAGAACAAGTGCAAGAGCTTCCTCAGCAATGAGAACAGCCCCAGTGCTCAGGGAATGCACACAGGAAGAAGCAGAGCCTTCCTGACAGTGGTGTCCACCTAAGGTTCCTGTGCAGGAAGGAAGTTTCAGAAGCCAAGGAGATGAAGGAAGTTTCTGGGTAAGTATCTGCACATCCCCCACCCCTGTGATGATGAGACGGCTGCTGCTGGTGTGGGTGCCGAGTGTGTGAGGATGGCCAGGGAGAGACATTTTGTCACTAGGAAATTGCAATACGACGCATTCTTTCGGTCAATTGTTTTAATACTATACTACATAAATGTTCATAACAAATATAAAATACTTGAGATTCTTTAAAAACCAAAAGTAAAGGAGGATATCTCAGTGCCAGTGTGGACAGTGGATTCTGAAACATGTTCTTGGCCGTGGCGTTGGTTGGACGGCTGAGTCGGGGGCTCCCGCTGGATGGACAGGACGCAGCTGGGGACAGAGAGGCAGCACTTGGCAACCAAAGCCACACTAGCATGGTCCCTCCCAGGCTCAGGAGACCAGCAGGGCCCAGGCTGCAAATCAGTCTGGGCTGTGGGTCCATGGACACGACGCAGAATGTCCTAGGGACTTGAACCCGGGCCCGCCCCCCATTCAGGCCTGTCCCTCCCACCTTTCCTCCTCTGTGATCAGCTCCAGGACCTGGAACCAGGAGAGAAAGTCCTCGTGGGGCTCCAGGTGGTAGTGCTCCGCGGCCTCCTGGAGCAAAACAATCTCCAGGTGGATCTTTCTTTCCTGGGACATTGAGAAGGAAGGAAGGGAAAGACCTGAGTGGGCTGCGGCGCCGTCCAGGCCAGGGCTGCCCAAAGGTGGACTAGAAGGAAAATTTCCACAGGGGTCCCCCCTTCACTCTGCCCATCAGCATCTCCAATTGTCTGAGATCAGAAAACACTCCTCCACCAGGAAGTTCTCCTTGGTGGATCTCTGCCCCCCACGTGCATGAATGGGTTTCCATTGCTTCATTCTCCTACCGTGACTGTCAGACTAGAGGGACAGACAGGAGGCTACGACAGGGGACCAGGGCAGAGGGAAGGTGAGTGACCTCCTCCCTTCCCTGCAGTCCCAGCTGCTCACCTTCTCGAACTTCTCCTTGATCACCGCCTCCTGGAAGCAAACAGCCAAGTGCATGAGAAAGGGCCTCTAGGGGACCCTGTACCAGGGACTGAGCTCAAAGCTCAGGGACTCAGGCCCACCTGCCCTGTGACAAACTGGGGTGTCCCTGCAGGGACAAGGACCTTGTCCCTGAGGTGGATCCTGAGGTCCCTCTGCCCCACGCCTCTTGCTGAGGGAGAGGTTGGGGATGCCCCCAACCTCAGGTGGTTCTGCACCAGGGGCTCTGCTGATCCCTGGGAACTGGGAGACGAGACCTGGGCTCCCTGTGCTGCTCCTGCCTCGGGTATCAGCCCAGCGCCAGGGGAGTTTCCCTCAGGGCTCTGCCCAAGGCTGAGGTGCAGGGGGGTGTCGGCTCCAGCCCGCCCAGCCCCCAGCTCACTCACCCCAAACTCCTCCAATTCTCTATCCAGAGTCTCCAGCTCCTGGAGGAAGGGCGCCAGGAAGGGGACCACAGCCTGTGCCGAAGGGGCCGTTAGAAAGGGGCCCTGGGCTGGGGTCCCCAGGACACCCCAAAGCCTCAGCCTCCCACCGCCAGGCTCCAGGTGAGCAGGAGCCCCTCCAGGGCCTCCCGATGTCCTCCTCCCCACATGGCTGAGAGCCCTCCCGTGGGTCCCAGGGTCCCAGCCCTCTCCCGGGCTCCCCCACCCACCCTCCACGCATGAGCTGTGCAGCCGCCCACTCTGTCCTGGGTCAGGACCGGGTTAGCAGGAGGCACCGTTGGGGCCGGGCCTCCTTGCTGAGGGAAGACCCCTGTGGGGGCCACCCCTCTGTCCCTGGGTCCTGCACACGCCCCTCACCTGGCGCCTCCCGAGGTTCCTCAGCCAGGACACAGAGCTGCAGCAGCGCTGCTCCTCCTGGGGACGAGCACCCGACCCTGAGCTTCTGTGCCCACCCGCCCGGCCCCCACTCTCCTCCCTCAGGCCCAGACTGAGGAGAACAGCGACAGCTGAGCCTGCAGCCCCCACCCAGAGCAGCAGCCCACGCAGATGCCCCCAGGGCCTCCTGCCCCCACTGCCCCCAACAGGCCCTGAACCCACCCTCACGCCTGCCGTGCCCATGCAGAGAAGACTGGGAACTCACAGAAACATGTCCAACACCCGCCCCGACCTCCTCCCTCCTCCATGCAGGCCTCCAGCCTGCAGACTACCTGCGGGGCCTTGCAGCGTCTATGTTTCTGGGCCTGTCTGCACAGGACCCTCAGCTTCCTCCGGCTCCACCTAGGGAGGGAACACATTTGTCCCGAGGGAGCTGTCCCTGCATCCCGGGATCCGGGTGGGACACTAGTGGCCAGCAGCTGCCTGTGCGGTGTCCTGGGCTCCCGCAGCACTGAGCTCAGGGGCAGCAGGGGGCGACTGAAGGCCCTGTCCCTCCATCCCGCCGTGCACAGCTCGGTGTGGGCAGGGCTGAGGCCTGGACATGGGGGTCCGTGACCAGGAACAGACTGAACGTCTGTGATTCGGGTTGAGCTAGTGGGATGGACACGCCCTGTGTGCCCGAGTCTGGGTCTGAGCCCGAGTACCATGACCCACCCCCGCGCCCAGAGTCACTCACTGTACCCCGGGGCCAGCATCACTGGGGCGGAGCACCCACCCCGGCACCCACGCAGGGCCCAGTGCCCAGGGAGGGTTCACAGATAGTTCAGCACTGGGGCCCCAACTCCACATATCCTGTTTCTGGCTCTCCCCGCCCCAGACACTAAAGGAAACTGGAAACGGAACCAGAGCTCAGCTGCAGGAAGCCCGAGTCCTGCTCCCTGCCCAGCATCGGGCCCCCGGGCTGCTGTCCCCAGGGGTCTCAGCTCACTGAGGGGCTCTGCAGACGGAGAACAGAGGCCACAGGCCCGGGGGCACCCACCAGGACACGTGGCCCCAGGTCTGGCAGAGTCGGCGGATGGCAGGGCACTGCAGGGCACAGATGATGGCATTGGTGGATGCCCAGTTGCGGAGGCGCTGGCACTCCTGGAGGCAAGAGCAGGGGACAGGGCAGCTGGAGTCTGAGCTCCCTGCAGGACTCGGTGCAAAGCCTGATACTGAGGACAATGAGAGTCTGGGGTCCACAGGGGACACAGTGAGAGTGTGTGCAAACTCCAGGAAGGGCAGGCAGGATAATTGGACCCCACTGGGATGGCCCCAGGACACCGTCCCTGCAGGAAACCCCCGCGGTCCTCAGAGCAGGAGACCGTCTTCCCTCCTGAGCATTACAGAGAACAGGCAGCCCCAACTCCACCCAGCTCCCGCCCCCAACACACCCGGGCCCCCGGGACCCAGTGCCCCCAACTCCACAGACAACCCTGCCCCCAACATACCCTGGCCACCTGGATCCAGTACTCCAGCATCCGTGCCCGCGCGGGCAGGCTCAGGTCTCCGAGGCAGGTGGTGATGACACAGGCGGCCACAGTCATGAACTGGCTCTCGATGTCCAGTGCAGTGGGGCACACATGCTCGTAGCCCGGCTCGTTTCTCTTAGACCAGAGGGCCCCCTGGCAGTGTTCCGGCACCAGGATCAGGAACAGCTCCTGGGGAGAGGGACAGGATCAGTCACGGCCACCCCAGGGAGACAGAACACAGGACACGGCCAGTCCCACTCGGCCCTTGGGCTGTGCTGGGCACTGAGGGGCTCAGGACTCTGGAACCCAGACTGATGTGGGGTGCAGACACAGGGGCCCTCTGCCTGCTCCTGGACCCTCTCAGACTCAGGGCCTCCCCAGCTCCCGTCTCTACGCCCCTCAGAGGCACATTCCTCTGTGACAGCTGCGCTGGGAACTGGTTCCCGCGTCCCCCTTGAAGGGAACCACCCTGAGGGGCCTCATGGAGTCCAGGCTGCTCAGACACAGCAGACACGCAGACACCAGACACAACTCTCCACACCACAACGACCCCGCCAGCTGCTCTCTACTGAGCTCAAGGACATGCACCCCAACCCCCACGTCCCCTGACTGGGCCATCTCGGCCATCCTGGGACAGTGCGGGCTCAGGGAGCCGGCACAGAGGGTGAGTGTGGGCCAGGAGGGCCGCTGCCTGCAGAGGTGCCCGGGGAGGCAGGTGTGGGCAACGCTGCCTCTCACCTTGTCCATGAGAGTCAGCTGCTCGGCCACCAGCCGGGCAGGGAACGTGCTGATGGAGACATGCTCGTTCTCTGGGTCATCCCAGGGCCAGATGTCGGGGAAGGACCTCTTGGGACGGATAACTGCCTCGCTGGCCCAGCTGGCAGCTGCCCATGAGCTGGCACCATGCGTGTCTCCAGATCCGGCATCCTCCAGCTCAGCCCGTGGTGCTGCGGCCGCAGCTGAGGCTTCGAGAGGCTCCGGCTCTGGGGCATCCCACGGAGACAGGCCCAGCTCCTCAGGTGGTTCTGGGACAACTGCAGGAGCCCGGCCACCCCAGAGGGCAGGGCCTTTACCCTGAGCCCCGGTCAGTGCAGTCAGCAGAAGTTCCTTTTTCACATGTATGTGGAGGCCAGAGCCAGAGAAATGCACCAGAATGCAGCCCAGCATCGATTGCACGGGGACACAGCACAGCCACTCAGCACAGCCCTCAGGCCAGGACCCTGACATGGGACTCAGGGCGCTGGGGAGAGTGCGGGGAGCAGAGTCAGGACCCTGGAACGTGCCTCCCCTGCTCCCACAAAAGGTCCCCTCACCTGGAGCCCAGCTGAGCCATCATGTCACTGAGAACCTGTGAGTGGGTCCCCACACCCTCGGCCCCCAAAGTCGTGAGAATGACCTTCCCCACCTGGGCCTGTCCTGGGCTGCTGGGAATTCTAGAGCACCTGCTGGGCCCGTCTGCTGCTGAGGCCCAGGGATGCTGAGCAGGAGGGGGTGAGAGGAGGCCAGACGAGGGCAGTAGGGCAGGGAGTGTGGGCCACTCAGGGAGACCCCAGCCCAATCTGCTGTTTCCTGAGCCCTGGGACCCCTTTTCAGCCCTCTGTGATGCAGGGACCCTGTCAGGGAGGTTCCCGTGTTGGGGAAATGATGCCTGAGCTCTGACTCTGCCCACACACGGCACCCAACACAGCCCCAGCTGATCCCTCTGGATGGGGGACCCTGGACCACTCACTGCCTCAGTGCTTCTTCGTAGTTGAGAACCTGCTCCAAGTACAGGAGGAGGCATCCAGACCTAGGGGAAGCAGGACAGTGCCCATGGAGTGTTCGGGACACACGGCAGAATCCTAAGGCTCAGACCAGCGCTGAGCCCCAGGGAGTAGCTCTGTTCTTGCGTGCCAATGTTGTGTGGAGAAAAGCTGCACGACCAGGTGCTGCTTTGAAGTATGGAAAGAACAAAGTACCAAACCCTTCTCCTGTCCCGGGGTGCTGGGACACCTGTGTGTCCCCAGAGACATCTAATCGCTCACAGCAGTGCTGAGAGGAAGACCAGGGCATTTGTGGACAGAAATGCTTTGGAGTTCAGAGGGGGATTCCTGTGCATGTACTTTGGGAGTCCCAAGCCACAGGCTCTGAGTGTTGCGGCTGCTATTCTGTGGGCGGGAACAAGAATGAACAGGAAGCTCATGGCCAGGAGACCAGGCAGCAGCCCAGCACTGTCACGGCCCATCCCATGTCCTCCTCCAGGACCTTGCGTGACTCTCTCCACGCTGTGTTCAGAAGAACCAGCAGAAGCCCAGAGAGGCCCTGGCCCCTTCTGAGCACCTCAGGCGGGGAGGCAGGTGAGGCCCAGGGGCTGGCGGGGCGGCTCTCACCAGCGCAGCATCTGCTGCAGGATCCGCGTGGGAATGGGGAAGGCCAGGCCGGTAGGAAGGATGGTGGCAACAGAGGAGAACTTCCGCCCTGGGGAGGTTTGCATCAGGGAGACCAACATCTCCACAGTTCTTTCGCTGAGGGTCAGCATCTTGCAGGCCTCATCCAGAGAGCGCGGGCACACGGGCTCCTCCTGCTGGTGGGGTGGGGGTGCAAGGCAGTCAGTGAGTTCCCCAGGGGGCAGGTGCTGAGGGTCTAAAGCTCAGAACTGGGGGAAACCAGCTCCTGGGGGCAGAAACAAGAGTGCCCACATGTGCGAGGAATCGGACTGAGGACTGCCCTTCTGACCAATGAAGTTTGCTGTTGTCAGTTGGGGGCATTCACAGGCCAGAGGACAGGCATGGCCCCGAGGGTCTCCAGGAACCCACCCCCTGCAGAGGGACAGCAGGGGGCAGCTGGGCAGGTCCCTCCTCATCAGCAGAGAAGCTCCTGCAGCTGCTCTCAGGACCTGCCTCCTCTTCAGTTTGTTCTCCCCCCGGTGAGGGGCTGGGGAGCCCCGCTGAGGGCCTTCAGAGGTGTGGCAGATCCCTCCCCAGGTCTCCCCCCTGCTCTCTTGGCCCCTCCTGTGAGGCCCCCCTGTGCCCAGTGCCAGTGTGTTCCAATACTGCCCCTAGTGGAGAGAGCTGGAATGTGCCGCCAAATCTCCCCTGCAGGTGGCCCTGGGAGCAGCCCACAGTCCACTGTCTCTGGCCAGTAGGAGGTGGAGCCTCACCTGCCTTGGCCTGTGCTGGGGAAACCTCAGACCCAGACCGCAGCTAGCGGCCACAGGAGGGCCCTGCTCTGCTGCTGAGATGTTCAGGGGCTGATGCCACCTGAGGTCTCCCTGCTCTGTGGGCTGAGTCCTGTCCCCACATGTCCTGAGGGAGTGTAGGGACTCAGCCAACACAGCTCCTTTCTCTGGGCCTCCTTCCCCGGGGATGCATCCAAGGGATGGCAGTTTCAGGGAAACGGACACCGCAGTCCTCTGCTCCTTCTCTCTCTAACCCCCACCTGAGCTGCTTCCTGCCTGGAGACTCAGCCAGACAGGGGAGCTTTCTGAGTCCCATGTCCCTGGGCCATGAGGACAAGGTCAGACAGCAGCAGTGCAGACATACACTGAGACCAAGGGGAACATGAGCGTGGCCCTCTGGGTCAGCTCCTTGTTCTGAAGTGGGTGGGGATGGACTTTCAGCTGACTCTGTGCCAGAGGAGCACTGGGGACTAGATCACTCTGAGATGGGCCATGGACACCCCGAGGGGTCACCATGGAAGAGTTTCAGGTGTCTTGGGCTGGGAACTGGGCTCTGCACCCACCTCCCCATCTCAGACTCTGAGTGTCACCTGCTCACCTGTGCCGGGCACTGGGTGTCACTGCAGGCATGCAGTCCTGGGCTCGTGTCCTGGCAGGTAGAACAGCTGCTTCCCACCAGGGGCTCCACTGGGATGTCCCGAGCTGAGCTCTGCAACACAGAGTCTGTCACCCCCAGGAGGGACCTGACACGGGGTCCCCCTTGAAGAATATGGTCCAACAGTGAAATATCATTTCTCACCACAGAGACTGCACAGAGAGAAAGGAATAAGAACCACCAGTGCTGGCACAGATGCAGGGAGAAAGGGGCTGTCATTTATTGTTGGTGGGAAAACCAACAGGCAAAGCCCTTCAGGAAAACAGTATGGCCATTCGACCCCCACCCCCAAATTAGAAATTGACTTTCCATAGGACCCAGCAATGCCACTTCTGGGAATATACCCCAGACTAAATTAGCACAGAGCTGAAATGTCATCTGCACTTCTATGTTTATTGCAGCACTATTCACAGTAGCCTGAATCTGGAAACAGCCTAAGTGTCGAGAACAGAGGACTGAATAAGGAAATTATGGTACATCTACACAATGGAACACTACACAGCCAGCAGGAAAAACGTCATGAAATTCACTTAGTATGACACTCGTTCCCAAGGAGATTGGAAACAGGGCCAGGAGGACTGGTCCACAAATTTGGGGAGAGAAAGGGAAGGCAGTTAGCATAGAGAAGGACCACTATGACAAAGGTATTTAACCATGAATAAGAACTGAGTGCTGAAAGTAGGTAATGAAAAAAAAACATGGTAACCTCTCAGGACCTATATTGTAGTCTATAATGGTGAAAAGGAGAAAGAGAGAGAAGAGAGAGAAAAAGAGACAGTGAGAGGAATAGAAAGAACAAGAAGCCCGTGCCATAGAAGTAGGTGTGGGGTGAGGGTGGTGGGAGGGAAACTGGGAACGCTAGTGGTGGGACATATGCATTGGTGAAGGAACAGATGTTTGAACAAGTATGACTGAAACCCAATCAAGGACAACTTTGAAACTGAGTATCTCATGGTGATTCCATTTAATAAAAACTCTGTTTTGTCAAGAAGAGTCCATGGCACACACCAGCCTTCCCTCATGAGGCAGCTGCTCCTTCCCGTAAGAACAGGACTTACTCCCCTCAGAAACCCTTAGACCATGACCCACATACTCACACAATCAAATTTAGTTCATATACACAGACACACACACACACACACACACACGCACTCACACAGGAAGAGGGGTGTGAGTCCACTGAGGTGGATCACAACTGTGAAATATTGACCCTGTGGGCCCAGATTACCCTTGAGTTCCTCCTCACCTGGGACAGGTGTTGTGGGTGGGGAGGAGCCCTCCTCCACAGTCTGCAGGGACAGCGATCACCCTCACTCTGGGCTCGCCTCAGCCCAGAGCCTCTGATCTTGGGCATACAACATGAAAACATGTCTATTGCTTCTCAGTGCAAGTGAACTAGACGGTCACTTTCTCGAGAATGAGCCCACAGGGGAACCAGGGTTCTATGGCAGTTGGGGATGGTCACCAGGGAAGTGAGGTCATTTTCCAGAGTTCTATGAGCTGATGAATTCCTTCCATCTGACCAAATGCCCTCCCCTGCTATGGCACCCACTGACTGAACCAGGGAGTTGAGAGTTTTCCCCGACTATCTGAAAATAGAATGTGGGTCCTAACTCTGAGGATTTAGTTCAACTGGATTTTCCATGTCTCCCCCGTCCAGGCTGACCAGACCCCTGGGCCCTGGACTCCAGAGTTGCATCCTCCATCCCACAGGCCTGGGAATCCTCTCCCCTCTCTGGCTCCCTCCCCTCTGCAGAAGCAAATGTCACTAGGGTTGGGACAGGATGTCAGGCTCAGGGAGGTAGGGCCTGTGCATGAGACAAGGGCTACTGGTGTCCCCCATAAGCACCAAAACTCGGCCTCCAGTCAGGTCATGATTTCCTCCCTCTCTACAGCTAGAGTGGAGGCAACTGTGTGTCAGAGTGTTCAGGATTCCAGTGTCCTACTCGTTTCTCCTCATTCTGCTCTAGAAGCATCACACTAATTTCCACAGCAAACTGCCATCCCTGTAAGTGCCCTTCCCTCCAAAAGAAGGCCATGATGCCCAGGAAACGTGGCCCACTCAGTGGCCATGCACAGGGCCTCTGTCTGGGAAACACCTGCGGGGGCTGCATTCCCGGATGAGCTACAGGCACAAGAGTCTCCAGATGCCCACTCAGAGGGTGGGAGCAGAGGTCTGGCTGTCCCCTATTGGGATTTGACTCAGCCATTCCCTCCTTCAGGGACACCAACCTCTCCTGCCCTCAAACACCCTCCGTCCCTGCATCTTGCTTGATCAGGAGCTTCTTCTTAGGTCGAGACTCTCTGAGCCACCATAGATGGCCCCGCAAGGGCGCCTGCTGGGAACCTGCTGTGGAGTCATGGGAGAGGGGCAGGTTTCCAGTAGGAGGCAGTAATTCTCTCTTGCTAACTGTATCCAAAATGGGACCCAGGTTCATTGCCATTGTAATGGTGTCTCTGACAAGACCCATGATCTGGAGGCAACCATTGGCTAGCGCCAAAGTCAATGTGAAGCTGTGGTACATACACAGTCATACCTGTCAGCTCCTAAAAATGATGACTTTCTACCTATCTCTATCTCTAACCCTACCCACACTCCTACCCCACCCTTAACCCTATTTATAACCCTCTCCAACCCCTACCCGAAACCTAAACCTAGGCTAACCCTACCTGAATCCTATTCCTCAACTTATCCCTAATACCCTAACCCTAACTAACCTAACTCCAACCCCAATCTCAACTCACCCTTAACTTTAAACACAACTGCAAACCCTACTCTCGTCCTAACCCCTAACCCTAAACACATTTCCAACCCTAAGCTAAACAAACCATTACCCTAACCAAACCCTAACCCACTTTATTCTAAACCAACCCTAACATTAAACCGAAACCAAACCCTAACCCTAACCCTATACCTAACTGTAACCCTAACCTCTTCTTGCCCCTTACCTCTACCCTTATACTAAGCCCTATCCCTACCCTGACCCTGACGATGTCCCTACTCATACTCCTGTGCCAATCCTACCCCCACCCCAAACTAACCCTAACCCCAAACAATCGTAACCCTACCCCTATTTCAACCCCTTTTTCTCACCCTAACACCCTAAACTATACCAAATCTATCCCTAATCAACCCTAACCCAACCACAACCACAACCCAACTCTAATCCTAACCCTAAACAAACCCTAGACCTAGCCCTAACCCTAACCCTAAACACTAACCCTAACCAACTCTAACCTTAACCCTAATCCTGACCCTGACCCTGACACTGACCCCTCGCCCATCCTCTGACCCTACCTCCTGACCCTGACCCTGACCTTCACTCTGACTCTAATCCCTAAACCTAACCCTAAACCTAACCCAGACCAACCCTAACCCTAACCCTACCCTAATCCTAACTCTACCCCTCCTCCTTCCCCTAGACCCAACCCTAATTTTAACCTACAACTAACCCTTACTCTCCTACCCTATCCTAATCCTCACCCTCACTCTTACTTCCACCTTAAGAACCCTAATGGAACAACACCAATTCTAACCCCAACCCCTAATCCTAACCCTAGTTCTCACCCTAACCCCTGACCCGAACTCTAAACCTAAACACCCATTCACCTCCCCGAAACTTACTGTTCAGAAACTGTGCAGCAAGTGGTGCACCTGTCATCAACCCATATCTATTTGATGCCATTGAGGCAGACTTACCTGGAAGTTCATGACATGCCAAATGCACGTAGAACTGTATGCAGTAGGCATCAATACTGACAAGCAACTGCACGGCTTGAGGAAACACTGGCATGCTCTCTTTAGAAGGACGGCACTGTAGAAGAAGATTATGAGCAGCGTGATAAGCAAAACGATTGCAGTGTGGGGAAGAACCCTCATACTGAAGAAAATATGTCCCATAGTCCAGGGTAGGAATCACCCTCCATGCTGCGTAGGAAGGATGCTGGTTAATGTGATGATATCCATGCTTTGTCAGCCTCTGTGACACTAAGTGGCATGTTTGTGTTGTTGTTGTTGAGGAAAGACATAAGCATGAATCAGTAGTTCAGAGATTTCAAGGGAAGTAAGTGATCTGAAAGAAAAAAAGAAGACGATACTTTGATATTTGAAATCAACCTAGCAAATCATAGACAACTTATTATGGCATGAAAATGAGGCAGGAGAGAATGTCTGTAGAGGGAAATGCTTCCGTTATTAAAACTTCAGAATTCCAAAATTGTGCAGTTGCACGACATCATAAGTTATTCATAATCAGCAATAGAAAATAAATTGTGAATTTTGCCTTTTCGGCATATTTGAGTGTTAGGGTAAAATCCCAAATAATAATGGTGGGGCCGGTGTCGAAATATTGAATGTGATCAAAGTAGACAGAGAGTAATGTGGAAATCATCTGACACACAGGTAGGGGAAGGGTGTGGGATGTGGGGACACTGGCGTTTTTTGGTGGTGGAAAATGTGCACTGTTGAAGGGATGGGTGTTTCATCATTGTATGGCCAAGACTTAAACCCAAAAGCTCTGTAACTGCTCTCATGGTGATTCAATAATCACTGTATCACTGTCACCTCGTTGTTCACTGATTTCTCGAGCAGGCACCAGTAACATCTCCATTGTGAGACTTGTTGTTACTGTTTTTGGCATATCGAATGCACCACGGCTAGCTTGCCAGGCTCTCCAAGGGACCAAGGAATTGAATCTGGGTCGGCTGCATGTAAGGCAAAAGCCCTACCTGCTGTGCTATCGCTCCAGCCCAATTCAATTAATAAATTTATAAAAAATAAATTAAAAAATTGATTAAGAAAAAAAGAGCCAAGTAGTGTTTCATTACAGCAAAACAGCAAATAAGACTCATTAAGTGTTTCAGACATATGCAACAAATGAGCAAAGAGGTGAATTTCAGATACTGCTTCAGCAGAAATAAAAAGATATGCAGAACTGTGATCACATGAATTTGAGGTACTCTGAATAACCTCTCATGACCAGGCAACCAAAAGACTGTCTTTTCTTGAATGTTCCTGGGGTCATACACGGGAATACTCAGGCAAGGTTTATTCCTACCTCTATGTTGTGACAAATCCTGGCAGTGTGAGTCCATATGGAAAGCCACGTGTTAAATTCCAGCTGGCCAAGTGGGAGGAAGTGCTCTACATGCCACATTAGCACTCCCAGTCCCAAGTAGAGAATATCAATCAAAAGTTGTAGAATACTGTTAATAGCAATGTGCGCTATCATGAGTATGAGTGGGGATAAGTAGTATTAGTGCCACGGTGTTACAGGGTAATTGTGCATGTGTGTGAGAGAACGACAGAGAGAGAGGGACAGTAGGTCAGGAAACAACAAAAAACTATGTGTGTGATGTCCAATCATGCCATCAGAAGGACACAGCAAACAAACGTGTCAAGTGCTCAGAGCAAGCAACTTAATGCATATTGGAAAAAGCACAGACGTGAGAAGAGTATTGACCTGTTCTTGTGTTCAACAGCCTGCGAGAGAGTGATTTCTGAAAGTGCATCTTACTCTGTGAGGAATGAACTTTTGAGAACATCTGTGTTCACCTGAATCCATGTACTCAGTCCATGAGGCTGTTAGCCCCATAGCCCCATGATTTTTCTCTTATTTCTGTCTCTTTCCTTAATCCTCACGGAATGACTGCTTCCGTTGAAGCCTGTTCGCCCATGCAGGTCCCCAGCAACTGCACCATTACAGGGACCTGAACAGTAAGAACTGTCTGACATCAACTCTAAACAGAAATCTCAATGAACTAGGAGTACCCAGAACTGAGGCAGTGGATCCCCGCTGAAGCAGAGTAAGCAAAGCTCCAAGGGTGAGTGTGTTCTTGAGATTTGGCAATCAGGGTAAGAATGGGGCAAAGTGCTTCTAAACATGGGGAGTAATTCAACTCCTACAAGCACTGATGCATATATCAGGATTAAAAATGAAAAGGAAGACTTTCTGAAATTTTTTCAGGCTATTGGGCAGAAAGATCCCTGGCTACCCTCCAAGGAACTTTACATTCCAAACAATGGAAGAAAATGATCTGAGAACTTGTTAGACCATAGAACTGATCTTAGAACTGAGAGAGCCTCAAAGAAAAGGGGCATCCTACCTGATTCTGGGTGGTCCCTTTGTTACTTGATCCTAGCACTTTAGAATCGTTAGAATTAGAAGGGCACAGGAAAGGATGAAAAGAAAGCAGGGAGGAGAAATTAGAACAGTTCTGAGGAGAAATCATCTGAGGAGGAAGAGGAGGCTAATTGCCCCTTTCTCCTTGTTCCTGTTCAAAAGGTAAAACCTCCACTCCCCCTAGCCCTTCACAAGGATTCCTTAGAAAATGGGGAAAAACCTAGTGTAAGAGAAAGGAAAGAGAGTTAGGAATGGCCTTGGCCTCCCAGATCACCTGCTCTCTCTCAGCTCCATCAGAGAAACAGAGTAGTGGCAGAAGCCAGCTTGCTTGCCATTACAATTCTGCAAGGAATTTGGCATTCTCACTTAAGAGGGAATATGCATGCATATTTGTACCCTGGATCTTGACATATTCCTGTCACCACAAATGAAGAATTCCCAGAAGGGGAGGACGAATACATACACACTTCTTTCCTCTTGAGACTTTCGAAGAATGAAACCAGGATTGTATGCAGAAAGGAACTGACTCTCTTTATACTACGGGACTTCTTGAATTAGCTACAACAGAATGTGATGATTCTGCAGATTTGGAACAATTGCCTTGCACCAGTCTCTCCCATGCCAAATTTTGGCAGTGGGGATATGAGCTTTGTGTAGCCTCGGGGGAATTATAAGTGCAAAACCTAATCCCAAGATCAATATCTCTACAGACCAATTGACAAGACCTGACATTTGGGTAGATAGAGAACTACAATCTGTTTAAGGCAATAAGGTCAGTTCTCAAGTTAGTAGCTGTCCTCTAAAAGCCTGGGGAAAAAAATCCACTCCAAGATTCACAGTTCAGGGGCTGGAGTGATAGCACAGCGGGTAGGGCGTTTGACTAGGGTGTTTGATTCCCAGCATCCCATATGGTCCCCAGAGCACCCCAGGCATGATTTCTGAGTGCAGAGCCAGGAGTCAGCCCTGAGTATGGCCAGGTGTGACCCAAAAAGCCAAAAAAATCCACGATTCACAGTTCGTCCCTTTGTTAATATTAAACAAGGGCTTACATAACCTATGTGGAGGACAGTGCCCAATAAAAGATCATTTGACTAAGATTGTTCCCATTTCATGGAGCTCGATAAATGCTGCTGCATATGTTGTCCTTTGACAATGCTAAGATGGATTGCCATTGGGCTTTAGGAGCGGTAAAACAAGAAGGAAAATTAAATAATGTAGGATAACATAGCCTCAGGTAGTTTAAGTTTATTTGGGTTACTCCCATCACAGTGCTCCATTCCTCGTGTTTATTTTTAACTTCTTTCTTTGTGTTCTGTTGGCTTGTAAATATTGTTGGGCACAGGAAGACAGTAGCAAATACTATGCTTTTGTAACCTGGGAGTCATTTGACTTTACATGATATTTTCCTCCTGGGCATCTGTTCTCTCAACATAAGCCTCAGCTGCCATTACTTCCTTGCACCCCAAAGGCAGGGTCCAGATGAGGGGCGGGATGGACCCAGGGCAAGCGGTGAGTTATGTGCTACCCTGGCATGGAGATGGGCCTGGCCAAAGTGCCTAATGCTTAACTATAAGTTAAGAGCTTGATTATGGACAAATGTTGTCATGATCCAAACAGTTATAATTAGATTCAGACCCTGCTAGGGTTAGGAATGATTCATCTGGCCTGAGCACTGTAGTCTGAGTCTGTGGCAAGATGTTCCCAGGAGAGCTGCCCTACAAGCCTCAATGCATCTCTTACTGAACCCATATAAAAATAACTAATATTGAGATGCTAATTAAGATGCTTGGAGGGGGGAATGCCTCTAGCTGCTGTTACCTTTGAACCTGCTGGGCCCTCAGGAAGGGCTTTCTTAAGTTGATTTTGCTGGGTATGAGTAGGGCCCAGAGAGACAAGTAAGGGGTGGAGAGACTAGTGAAGAAAGAGCAGAATCCAGAGAGCTGGGATGGAGGAATGAGGGGCTAGGAGAGACAGGAGGAGACAGAAATGAGGGGTATTGTGGGATTAGAATGGGGAGCTCAGAGAGATTGGAACAGGTGCGTGGAGAGAATGGAATAAATGGCAACTGATCAATCAATGGGCTTGGCTCTCCTTTCCTCTTTCGTCTGCCCTGGCCACCCTGGCTGGGCTAGCGGCCCAGGACTAGGCCAACAGGGAGAGCCGCCGGGGCTCTCCCCCAGCACCCTGAAATAGGGCTATTATTTATTGAGCACGGTAATACAATCTTAACTGTGAGTAATAAAGTGGACTTTACCGTCAAAGTATATGCAATAGGTTTTTTGTTTTCTTTTATTCTGTTGTTTATTTTTTTTATTTATTGAATCACCGTGAGTTGCCATTACAAACCTTATGTGTTTGAATTTCGGTCATGCAATGATGAAATACCCATCCTTCCACCATTGCACATTTCCTACCACCAAAATCCCCAGTATTCTCCTCTTACTCCAGCACAACCCTTTCCCTGCCTGTGGGGCAGACAATCTCTCTCTCTCTGCTTTGATTACATTTAATATTTAGACACCAGTCCCATTGTTATTATTTGGAATTTTCCCAACACCACTCAAACCTGCCGAAAAGGCAATGCTAGACAATTTGTTTTGTATTGCTTATTATGAATAGCATATAATGTCATGCAACTTCTCTCCTGGAATTCCAAACTTTCAATATGTAGGTTCTGGAGAGATCTCTGCAGTGAGCTGCTCAGTTCCCAGGTTCATTTGTATGTTTCTGGATCATGGTCCCTTAGGAGCTTAATAAATAGCCGGGGGCATTTCGTGGGTGTCATCTCAGAGTCCCATCAGGGTGGCAGAAGGAGAGGGACCAGCTACTTCCCTATCCCATGAGGCCTGGCGTTTGCTGCTACTGCTCTCACATACCTGAACTTTTCGTTGAGTTCTGGAAGATGGCGGCCACTGGATTTTCTAGGGGGCAGGCGGAGGGACAGCACTTGCTCCCCTTCTGGAGTAGCCCGGTGAAAGTGGCCTACTACAAATTCCAGAAGCATCTCTGCAGCTAGCTGCTCGGTTCCGAGATTCATTTGTGTGTCTCTCGTACCTGCAGTAATTAGAAAATTATAGGACTAGTATGTAACAGCAGACTACACAATTCAGATAGATGGTTTTCTAGGGAAATATAGAATTCAGAGAGGCAATGAATACTACAAAAGGATTGCAAGTCACAACCATAATCTCAGAAGAGCAACTTGACCATCAGACAATTTCAAAATAAGTCAATGAATGACAAATATTTGTAACAGTGACTGTCTTGTGTCATTTCTTTGTGACACATCAGGCAGCATTCAGGGATTACTCCTGACTCAGGGCTCAGGAACCACTATTGCATGACTTAGGGGACCCTATGGAGTGCCAGGGATCAAACATATTATGGGCTTGTGAAAGGAAAGTGTCTTAGCTGCTATAACCCTGCTGCAGGCCCTGATGGAAGCACACTTAAAGAATATGAAATGATGGACAGTCCTTCAAAAACTAGAAATTGAGCTTCCATATGACCCCGCAATACCATTTCTGGGAATATATCCCGAGGATGCAATAAAGCACTGTACAAATGACCTCTGTACCTATATATTCATTGCAGCACTATTCACAATAGCCAAAATATGGAAATAATCCGAGTGCCCTAGAACAAATGACTGGTTAAAGAAACTTTGGTACATCTACACAATGGAATACTATGCAGCTGTTAGGAGAGATGAAGTCATGAAATTTTCTTATAAATGGATAGACACGGAGAGTATCATGCTAAGTGAAATGAGTCAGAAAGAGAGGGACAGACATAGAAGTACTGCACTCATTTGTGGAGTATAGAAGAACATCACATGAGGCTGACACCCAAGGACAGTAAATACAAGGAGGATTGTCCCACAACTGGAAGACATGAGCAGAGGGGAGAAGGCAGATGGAATAGAGAAGGGATCACTAAGAAAATGATGGCTGGAGGAATCAGCGGGGACGGGAGATATGTGCTGAAAGTAGATAATGGACCAAACAATCATGTTTGTCATCAGACCTCTCAGTGTCTGTGTTGCAAATCATAATGTACAAAAATAGATTGTCTGCCATGGAGGCAGGGGGAGGGTGGGAAAGAAGGGATAGACCTGGGATATTGGCAGTAGAGATTGTGCACTGGTGGAGGGATGGGTGTTTGATCACTGTGAGATTGTAACCCAAACATGGAAGCTCGTAACCAGCTCACGGTGATTTAATAAATTTTTTTTAAAAAGAATATGAAATGAGATTAATATTGCACTGGGCTCTGCAGAGAAACTTGGCAGGCAAAGAGAACAAAAAGATGCAAGAAGCAACAGGAGTGCAAAGTAATGAAAATGGCCAAGAGTAAGGTCAGGTCATGGTAATTTAAGTGAGGCGTGTGACACTAAGTGGGAATAAAAACACATTCTAAAAACAGGAGCATGGTTCGGTGGCTTATAATTTCAAGTGAGTAAAGTGAGTGTAGCACCTGACAAGTTAGTAGAAGTAAAGAAATCTGCAGGGAATGATTAAAGATGTGCATACCTTTCTAGAGCAGGAACCCAAAAGACCCAGTGCTGAATACCAATGAACATGCACACTTCCTACTAACTACAAACAGCACTCACTCCCTTCCCCACTCCACCCCCCAAAAGGCCATCCTGAACCACACTAAGGGGTCCTTAAACAACAAATGGGCTCTGAATTTAGTACATTACATGTGTTCCACCATATAAAAACTGGGACTTCATTCATGAATCATAGAGTTACCCATTGTAAAAACTGAAAAATAAGAACACTTGACTGCAACAAACCCTTTTCCACAAATTGTGAATAAATATGCATATGACACGACACACTTCTGAATACCAATGTACATACACACTTCCTCCTAAGTACAAACAGCACATACTCCCCTCCCCAGACCCCTGTGTGTGAGTGACTCACCTCTGCACAGCACCTCCCTCTCAGGCACCACCATCTCAGTGGGAAGCAAACAGTGTTGTGGCAGGAGTAGGAGCAGTCTCGGGGTTCTCCATTAGATCACGGTGAGCACCAAGCCAGGCATGCTTGTCAGGGTTCTGGAGGTTGACAGGAAAACCTAGAAAACAGGCATGTAATGGTTGTCAAAACCACACAGACCTGGTCAGAGACATGACACAAGTTAAAGAGCTCAAGGGTTGGCTGTAAGTGGTCACTGGCATGGTGTCCGGCACAGTCCAATTCAAAGGATTTCCCCTTTAGATCTTTCTGTGGGTGGTTTTCACCAGTGCTCTCAGATCTGTATGCTCCCACTACTTCATCAATCGCTGTGCAGAGGCAAAGAGCTGTGTGAGGACACCACACCCTCCATCTGACGATGAGCGCTAGTCATTACTTCATAGAGTGGGAAGCGACCTGTAAATCTACAATTCCCTAGGCTGTCACACAGGGCCTCAGACACATTAATTTTGTAGCCTTCCCACTGCACATGAACAACTGTGAATTCTTAACTCACTCACACTACAAAATGAATGCAGTATTAGAAGTAGTGTCCCACTGAGCATTTCATGATTTTCTAGGACTTCTCCCTTGAGACAGTTTCTAAGACAGGGTAGTCATGATCTTCTTATAGTAACATTCGTTACTACCCTAAGTGGAGCAGTAGCTAATTAGAGCTCAGGGGTTCTGACCTGGTGCTCATCGGGTGCCCACCCACCACTGCAAAGAGAACTTAATGACAGAAAAAGTTTGGATGGCACATTTCTGGTGAACACAGGGGTACCCAGCACTGAAAGCATCTGAACACTGCTAGGCATCACTGGCCTGCCCTCAAACGGGAACAGATGTTTCACACATATTGAAATCTATATTCAGTCCCTGCAGCTCAGTGCCCTACCCACACAAACAGATGAATCCCACTATCTTCAAGCGTCACAGGACCTGAGGAGCATTCAGACCACTGTCCCAACCAAGCACCACACCGTTCAACCATTCAGACAAACATCACGTGCAGCAGTCACCGTCTCCACAAAGATCACTCAAAACAAAACCAGAAAAACCAAAGACATTAAAAAAAACTCTGACAGTGATAATAATTGGGACTATCAGACAAATCCCACCTGCCTGCTTTGCGTATCACCACCAAATAGAAAGAAAGGAAAAAGAGGAAACTGTGACTATCAAGACCTGGACAAGAAGCAAACCAACCACAGCATGACATTTGCCTGGTGCAGGCATCAGAATCTAACTCACACCCAGCAATGCTCAGGAACCCAGCAAACACCGTGTGGTCCCGGGACGAGAAGCAGGAGGATCATTCTGGGAAATGATTTCTCAGAGCCCAAAAACAAAAGCATAAACTGAGCACACAATGGGGTGCCCGAGAGCATTTTCAAGAGAAGCAGGTGGTCTCTTGCTCCCTCCCTCCCGCCACATCTCCAAATCTCTCTGAGAAAATGCACTTTGCCTCAGAGAGGGGGAAAGCACAGTGTCTGTCGGGCCCCAACGAGTCCGTCTGTGGGCCCCGCTGAGCACCGTGCAGGGAGGGCCAGTGCTCCCAGGGGCGTCACTGCAGGGAAAGCAGGTCCAGAGAGGTGGTGAGCAGGACGCCGAGCCCAGGGCCTGTGAGCTCACAGAGGCATCTGGCACGCCCGGCTGGACCTCGGCCTGTGGAGGCTGAGGGAAACGCTGCTCTGACCAAGCAGAGGAGTGGGCAGGGCTGACGGGTTTGGAGCCCTCCCAGAGAAAACAGGGGACCAAACCACAGGAGGAGATCGGCCTAGGACAGCAGCCCCTCAGTCACAGCCGCTCCACCACCACCCCCAGGCACAGGCCTGTGAGGGGGTTCTGGCGGGAAAGAGCCCCCTCCCCTGAAAAGCATGAAAGCTCCCTAGAAGCAGGCCAGAGCATGAGGCCCTGACTTAAGCGAGGCCACACCCCCAGGTGTTACACTGAGAGGCCACAATTACACAGGTCAGTGGACACCCCCAGTAGTTACACAAGTGAGTCCACTCACCAGGACTTATACAGCTGAGGCCACACCCTAGGTGACAGGCAAGGGAGGCCACACCCCACAGCTACAGCCATGAGAGGCCAAATCCCCCTGAGACAGAGAGGTGAGGCCACACCCCCAGGCGACAGGCAAGTGAGGTCACACCCCTAGAGGTTACAGTGAGGATACCCTCCCACTCCTCACACAGTTGAGCCCCCCCTCAGCAGTCACACAGGCGGGCCACACCTCCAGCAACTCAAAAGTGAGGCTACACCCCTCAGTCCTCAAGAGTCCTCACAGGAAAGTGGAAAAAGCGCAGCTTCTCCATAGAAATTGTCTGAATTTGGAAGTAAGAAAAAGAAGACGCCATAGAGACTATTAATACAGAGGGTAGGGCAATTGCCTCATATGTAGCCGACCCAGGATCAAACTC